>NW_015150658.1:968958-975109 GCF_000732505.1 Cyprinodon variegatus
CAATTCTCTTCTCAATTCTGACTGAATTCTGACAGCTGACAAACATGTTAGCATCAAGCTGCAGTCATGTCTGTTTTAGCTCTCTTTAATTACCTTCTGCTCTTCCATTATAGATATAGAATCACCGGGGACCCCTTGGGCACGCAAAAAGTTGCCTAATTTTTTACCCATGTGTCACAGGCCTTCCCAAACAACTCACATCTTTGTCAGTGAAGCTGAGTGCTCCAACATCTCTTCCTTCATGATGCCCATCTACATTAGGATCCAAAATTCTGAGATTAAAGTCAGAATTATGAGAAAAGAAGTCAGAAATTTGAGAGAATAAGTCAGAATTCTGAGATAAAAGTCAGAATTCTAAGAATAAAGTGAGAAATTTGAGAAAAAAGTCAGGATTCTGAGATTAAAGTCAGAAATTTGAGAAAAAAGTCCAAATTCTGACTTTTTTTCTCATATCATTCTAAACTAAAATGTAAAAATCAGTAAACCTTTTATTGCTTTTTCAGTGGCCCTAATCCTCATTCGTACACATTTATACACAATATCATCATCATCATCATCTGCAGTGCAGCACAGGGCCCCTCTGTGGCTTATCGCGTCAGAGCAGCTTAAACATGGATGCCAATGCAAATCGGGAATAATTCCTCCTACATGCATTCAGCACAGATCAAGATGTGTGGAAAACATTGTGTCTGCAGAGAAAGTGTGAGTGCTTACCGGCAGCCGCCCGGTGGACGACCTGATGGGCTTCGCGTCCGGTCCGTGGGGGGTTGAGTACAGACTGTTGCCTCTTTGTTCGGCCGCTGTGTTGCTGATCTGGGTGAAGTATCCGACCGGTACCGTGCTGATCGGCGGGCTGGACAGTCCGGTGCAGAAGAGCTCGCCCTTCACTCCGCCGCTGGACACAATCTTCATCTTATTCTGGGAGCAGGAGAGCCCCACCGGCGGCCGGGCCGGTGCGGGAGAGACGCCTCTGGGCATCCGCATCATTTTCCTGGGTTAATAGAACCGGATCGGTGCGGTGGAGGAATAATCGAGCAGTGAGCTGGAATCAGATCAAATGCTGCTAGTAAACAATTACAAAGACTCACAACAGCAGCTCTTCCTATATTTAACCTACAATAATAAAAATACAAAAGTTAAACATAAACTAAGCATTTTTTAATCCTTTGTTCTGCAACAAAGCTTAAAAGAAATTTCTCTTACCAGTTATTATAAATCTGCTTATAAATCAGCACATTTGCACATCCAGTAATTCGGTAAATCTTGTCTGGGTTCGGATCCAGATTAAAGAATGTGACTGAAACGGAATCGGATCCTCTCCAAGCCTGGTGTCCAAACAGCGCAGGTCAAAACTCTCCATACAACAGAAGAAGAGTCTTTTTAGCGCCAAACCTGATCCCGCGAAATTTAGATCTCCCGCGGTTAGATCTGGCTTCTGATTGGCTGACGGCACGCTCGGCTTGTCACATTTGTATAAAACAGTTGTGATGGGCTGGGGCTCGCGCCCTTAAAGGGACAGGAACCTCTCTTTGACACCAGACTGTTTATTGTCAGGATGGAGGACAATAGAACTGTTTTATAGTAAATATATATATATGTGCTTATAAAGCTGTAACTATAATTAGCGCGTATATTAGGAAATACATTTAATATCATGCATGAAATCCAGAGATCAGATGATATGAATATTATCAAGGCTATCTCATTCTTGTTTAATTGTCAATAACCTAAATTTGTGCACTGGTTAATGGTATTGTTAATTTCCAACTGGTTTTTATACAGTTTTTTTTTTTTTTTTAACATTAGGTCGCACACACACACAAAAAAAAAAACAAAACTCAAATATCTTTCGTAGAAGTTTTGGGGAAAACATATCTGTGGTTTAATGCTTTGTGTAAAGATCTTCAATACAAATACATAGAAAAAGAAAATTATTTTGTTTTTTTCTTGTCCCATTTCCATGTCATGAGTACTTGGTGGGTGTAGCTACAAGGAGATGTTGTAGGCAGTCTGTCAATGATAACCCATTCAGCTGAACTCTTGCCTATTGGCTCACATGAGATATTGAAAGAAAACACTCCTGCCCCCATTCACACCAACTCAACCCCAGCTGCCTGTTCTGACCCCCACTCACTGAGACAAAGTAGACTCACTACCCCAGCAAAACTGCCATGTCATTGCCTTATTATACTTGAGGAAAACATACATTTAAAAGTTATCTAAGTCATTCATACTGTATTTTGCTTGTTTTGGTTTAAATACTTTGGGTGCCAGAGGAGTGCATCTGACGGGATCTGTCCCATGATTAGACAACATACATCTTAAGGCACAGTCAGTGGGAAAAAAATACAGTTAGCACTTAAAGAGCTGTTGAAAATTATTCGAAATATCCATTTTCTATTTCAAGCTTAATTTATCTCCACTCTATGTTCCTGTGTTGCGTCATAGGATTTCATACTACCCTAGGATTTCATAAACTGGCATGTTTCTCTGTAATAAAGGGATTATGCACACATTATTAAATCAAATATGGGGTTGGGTAACTTAAATTAAACTTAAGATAAACCAAATGAGAATGGGACATTAGCAAAAAAAAAAAAAAAGGTGTCTGTTATCATTTGATATTAAAATGTGCTGTACATGATTCCTGCCCTTATACATACAGGATATGTTCTTATACCTGCCAATATCATCACAAATGATCTTATTTTGCTATAAAGAAAGTTTAATGCAATCCATGATTAGTCACAACTTAAACCCTAGTTTATTGTATGAAAATATAGATTGACTATCAAAAATAGCAATATATTTAACTATTTATTAAACAAATACAATTCTAATTTTATTGTGATGGTCATGCATAATGATTATATTAATGGTTGACGGTAGAAAATACAGAAATATAGTAGATAGTGTAAACATTTTACTGTGATATTTAGCTGCACACAAAAAATAATGCATCTACTTAAACATATTTAGTTACTCAACACAGTTGTTTCATGTTAGCATGGAGGGACATGAAACATTTCTGTTAAAGTAACTAAATAAACTTAAATATTTGCAAAAACAAAAAAAAGGATGCATTGTTTTTTTCACAGACTGTAGCTATCAGCTGACCATGTTTCCCTGAAATGAACTTCTAACAATGATAGCCTGTTGTTACATTTACTGCATCTATAGCTAAAAGAAGCAGTTCAGGAATTAATAGTTTAATCGTTTTTTTTTTTCTTTTGTGTGTAACGTGATAGCCAATATCAGTGTGACTTGACTGATCATTACTTCGGCCATCTTTTTAAAACAGAGGCTCACAAGGGACTGAACAAGAACCGATGCTGGTCAGTGGTGTCAAAAGTACACACTTTTGTTACTTAAGTAGAAGTATAGATAAAAGTGAAAAAGTATGTGCTCCAAAAACTACTTAAAGTATAAAAGTATAAAGTAACATTTAAAAAAAAAAACAGCCAGTTGCCACTATATGAATTGAAAGCTCAATTTTTCGACTATTTCTAAAAATTCTTTGAGATAGGGCCAAGGATGAGGGAGGTCTTGTTGGTCTCTGTCTCCATCTCCCGATACGCTCTCACCTGTGTTCGACCTTTCACACATTTCAACATCTTTTTCTGAATCCAACATTGTAGCATGGCATAGACAATTCACATTTGCAGTTTGAAGAACACCTGCTCGCTTCTGATGATTTCCTTTAGCTAACCAATGAGTGTTTGCGTTATATGACTCATCTAATGACACTAGTTTTCACTAGATGTGGATGGTGCCAATGATCTGCATTGGATGGAGCACATGGAGCGAAATAAATATTTATAAACATTAAACTGAAGCCAAGAGCAACGAGTAACGTTTGGTTTAAAAATGTAAGGAATAGAAAGTACAGCGTATACTTCTGTAAAAATGTAATGAGTAGAAGTCAGAAGTAGGAAGAAAAATCGATAATGGAGTAAAGTTTAGATACCTAAAAAGTGTACTTAAGTACAGTAAGTATTCATACTTCGTTACTTGACACCTCTGATGCTGGCAGTCAGAATAGGTCAATTAAGCTTTCAAGTTTGCTGAAATAATGCAGTTTAGACGCATGCATATAAGCTAGTGGTCTGAAACTCCAGCCCTCCAGGGTTGTTGCCATACAGCCGGCGGACATCTTATTGCTTCATTAAACAGGAATAAAATCAATAGATAATTAGCAAGCCTCTGAGGAACTAGACTGGATACTAAAAAGGAAATTGGTTCATTTGATTCAGTTGAGTTGGAATCGGGAGACATCATGAGGCCCTCAAGGATTGTTACAAACCCCTGATCTGATGGATATGAAGTTTCCACAAAGTTTCTTTTTAATCTTGTCTTTGATGCAGTGTTGTGCACAAACTTTATCAAGGGCAGGGGCAGGAAAAAGAGGACACATATAGCATGTCTTTGTCACTGTAGGGGGCACTTTGGCACTGGTTTTGGCTTTCAAGAGGAACTTTTGCAAACATTTTTCAACATCGATGCAATCAACTGCATTTTTTGATAGAAACTTTTCACCAACCTGACTAGGCGTGTTACCATTAACCATCAAGTTGTGCAAATTTTAATTAAGAAAATACATATATGGAAATACTGCAATGTCAAAAAAAACAAAAAAACAACTCATGTTTTTAGAGAAAAAGTTTTTATTCTTTGATGAGGTGTTTTTTTCGGCTGTATTAAAATTATATTCAGCAGAAATGCAATGGAAACTTTTTTTTCCACATCACCAGAGTCGAGTGATCTGCAACTGGATGTTACTACCTTTTAAAAAAAAAAATAAAAAAGAAAACTGTTAGTTGCTGGAAGGTGATGGCATCCACTAGAGCCGTGGCTGATATATGGATATATCTCATCCTTACATTCACTGCTGCCATTTTGTTTTCAGACAAACATAAAAGTGTGTTCTCGTGCAAGTTTAAGTGTATTTATTTTATGTAATGGAAATACCACAATTTCAAAATTTTGATTTTTGGAGTCAGCAGAATATTGTTATAGTTTTGCACACATTTGTTATTGAAACACAACTATTGTCTCTGTAAAGTGCTTTTAAAAGGACATGTTCTGTGAATCAGCAATATGTAAATAAACTGAATTGAAGAGATTTGGGTTCACACTTTGTAACTTTCTCTGTTATGACAGCAAAATCAACCATTAAATGCTTTCAGAGCAGTTGATTGAGATGCTCACCCTGCAGGAAATTGTAGATGCATCCCTGTACTAACGCAGCTAATTCAAATAAATGAATTACCAATTCAGCATGCCATGAAGTCAGTGGCACCTAAGGAAATGTTTTACAGTGGTGGCCAGATGGGGCCACCAAAAATCTTGGGGTGAAACTAAAAGCCATAATTTCAGGGCTTTAATCTACTTCTAGGGTAACCCTGGCCGTAGAAATCATAAAGACTTAAGTAAAAACCCACTCATCTCTTGGTTTATTGTGTGATTTTTTTATGTTATGTCGCTGGCTGTGCATAATTGGATGAAATGCTAAACTTTTGGTACTGTAATTTACATGGCAAATGGGTTGGCCAGGGGTGGCCATGGCTACCCTATGCAATGCCCTGGCCATCCCCTAGTGGTGCCCCTGCATGAGGTTTTGCAAGGACCTTGCAACAAGCCTTTCATTTGATTAGCAGTGTTGAAGCAGAGATGCATCTAAAACTACAGGACAGCAGATCTTGAGGACCAGGGTTGGAGAAACCTGCTTTAGAGCAACGATATGACATGATTGGATCTCATTGCAGCTCTTTTTGCTGCTTTCTTGTCCAACACTGCCCTCTTCTGCTGTAAACTCATAACACATATTTCTATGCATCACTACAAGGACATCAGGTCATGACATCAGCCAACGATGATGTTATTGTTTCCTCTGTTATTCTAATGTGAAGTACATTTCTTCTGTTTGTTGAAAATTACTTAGAGTCATTTAGTAAAAGATGTTTTTTTTCTTAAAAGCATCTGTACTAGAAAGATTAATAAATTAAATGTCTCTTTAAAGTATTCAATTTCAGTAAGTATTTTGTTATAATACATATTGTTATATTCAGAGATGGCAAAAGTACTCACTTTCCGTACTTGAGTAAAAGTACAGATACTTGTGTTAAAAAATACTCTGGTAAAAGTGGAAGTA
>NW_015150658.1:980389-981586 GCF_000732505.1 Cyprinodon variegatus
TAAATGTCTCTTTCAAGTATTCAGTTTCAGTAAGTATTTTGTTATAATACATATTGTTATATTGTTATAAGTAAAATAAATTAACAATTTTGCTTAAAATGTTACTTACATTGTTTAACAAAACTATTTGGAAGCATTTTATGAATCGTTGAATGATATAACGGTTGGGCGTTAAATGCACGAACTAATTTAATCTGACTGATTAAAGTCCGTAGGTGTGAAACAGTCTTTGTTCTTTTCTATCATTGGTCTGGAGCTGCCTTGCTGTTCAGAGGAACCAGTCTTATAGAAGTTTTTTTTTTTTTTTTTTTTTTTTAGCTGCAGTGACAGTTTACATTTATATTATTGTGCACTGCAGGGCAGGATCTATGAAATATTCGAACATAGATATAATCATACATGATTTTCACACATTTTAATTCAGGGATTTCATGTATATAAATATCAATTTGCATGTATACATTTGGCTTTTTGACAATCAAAAATAGCAATACATTTAACTATTTATTAAACCCATAAAATTCTAATTTTATTGTGATGGTCGTCCATAATGATTATTTTAATGGTCGACGGCAGAAAATACAGACATATGGTAGATAATATGAACATTTACTGTGTTATTTAGATGCAAAAATAATGCATCTAGTTAATCATATTAAGTTACTCAACACAATTGTTTCATGTTAGCATGGTGGGGCATGATACAACTGTGTTAATGTAACTAAATAAACTTCAGTATATGCAAAAAAATTATGTATTATTTTCTTGACAGATTGTAGCTACCAGCCAGGGGTGGAATGGGACAATAAATCGGCCCAGGCATTTTGGACTATACTGGCCCACCACATTTTTTTTGGTGTACTGAATGTATATACCAGCTGTGCAATACCAACTGTGCAATACCTTGAGGCCAGGTTAATGGAAATTAGTGAGAGTGGACACTTAAAATACTTCCAAAATCCACAGCACAGCAACAATTCTTAGATGAGAGAGAGAGAGGTCACAGTCAATCACACATATTATCACGTTATGTCATCATAAGAAGTTATTGTAAGTTGCTCATCAGATCTATTCAGTCTTCCAGATACTGTAGGGTAACATTGGACTACTGTGCATTCATTGTGTAAAAAAAGGATGCCAATGACAAAATGATGAACCATTAGAAATCCTGTCAGAGAGGATGCACTCAGTATAGGC
>NW_015150658.1:982726-983800 GCF_000732505.1 Cyprinodon variegatus
CGGTTTAAAAGTTCTATTGTTTCCATGATGGATCCTTGACTGATCCTTGGCAGGTCTTTCACTGGTAGCCTACAGGTCTGTGGGGGTAATGTCATAGACCTACATATAAGAGTGGACATCGACTGTTTTGGTGCAGAAATGATGGGCGCCATCTTGGGGCGGTTGACCTGCTATCCTAACCTGCTAGTTTAGGCAGAACAGAACACGGTTGCCTTTGCACTGTGCGGCATATTTTTGTTTGAATTGACAGGCTGTTGACATCAAGCCTTGAGGGATAACTATTCACAAGTAAGATGAATGGATATTGTTTGTATTTTTAGAATGGTATTTTTCTGTATTTTTTTCCACCAACGAAATTCTAGCTTGCTAATCTTTGGTTCTGGTGGGATGCTTCACAAGTTATTCCCGACAGAAATCGTTAAGTTCAATAATGTAAGAGTAAATAACAGAAAGTCTCAGATATTTAGATTAACATCCTCCTCATTTTGAAGTAATCCTTGCCTATTTTATATACCCAAATCGAAAAGCAACTGTAAGCCCAAATTACATGTGTGATACATGTACACAATGTGAGTAAAACAGCCCAAGCTGCATAAGTTCGAACATGACTTATTTTATTCTCTGAAAAAGTAGGTCTTTTTTGAACAGCAGTAATAAAGACATGCTTGAGAATATGCATGTCTCATTGTACTACATTGTTCTACATTACCACAAATACAGAAAATTTCAGACCTACAGGAGTTCCAGAGCTGTGGGGCTTTGAACTTTTGGTGTCAGCAGCATCTCCAAATCTCTCCAAATGTGCCTAATTGTGCCAAATGCTTTTACTTAACTATTTGAACCATAGAATAACACTGAAGCATGGAAATTAATCCAATGCTGTCTAATAATTCTACCAACTGTGGAGCATATATATATATATATCTTTCCCCATCAGATAATGTTTACCCTGCATCTCTGCACAGCGCAGGCGGCACGATTCACTGCACAAGCGACAGGAAACAGCCGCCCTGTGCTCGCGCCACAGGGGAACTACGGAGAGCATGAACAATCAAATGTTAGCCAATATGGATG
>NW_015150658.1:985582-986793 GCF_000732505.1 Cyprinodon variegatus
GGTGGTGAGGGTTACGGGGGCGAGAAACACAACAATGACATAATAGTTACTTTTACTAGTAACTAGTTACGTTTATTGTGGAGTAACTCAGTAACTCAGTTACTTTTTGGGAGAAGTAACTAGTAACTATAACTAATTACTTTCTCAAAGTAATGTGTCCAAAGTGCCAGACGCCTAAAGGGATCCCAAGAGCGAAGGCACCAAGGAGGGGCCAGCCCACGAAATCAGACCCCCACCAAGGGAGGAGGCGAGACAGCCTTGAGGAAGTCCCCCAGCCACTGCAGTGCCGGAGCTCTGGGGAGCCACAGGGACGAGTCCGCGGGCTCTGCTGGCAGCCATCCACCCTGAAGTGAATCCGGCCATGGGCCCCAGGGATCCGAGGCCCCAGGGTCGCCCCACCCCCGGCAGGAGCACCAGAGAGGCCTCCAGGAATGAGCCAGTAGCCTCCCAGGCATCCACCTCCAACCCTGAGCTCCACTAGTGGACCGGTGAGCCCCAGAGCCAGCCAGCGGAGGGAAAGCAGGACGGGGGGAATGGGCTCCGCACTTGAGATGTGCTTGGGAGAGGGAGCAGTGCAGACCCCAACCTGGGAGAGAAAAAAAAAAAAACTCACAGTCTCACTCACGCCTTCCCACACTAGTGCCCCCACTCACATCACACAGAACAAAAACAAAAAACAAAAAAACGCGGACGCACATTCATACATAACACTCACATCCAATAATACCAGGACCAAAGACCCGGTGGCACCGGTGGTTGGTACCGGGATTATCAGAGGACCCAATAAGTGAACCTAAAATCTGGATGGGGGGAGGGGAGCGGTGACACTGGCACACCAACCCATCTCATTCCTGCTCAGAACCGGGCCCCCCACTCCGCACCCGGACCAGACCACCCCCAGCAAAAGCCCCCCCGGGACCGGGAGGAAAATAATGGTGTAAAAGGGCATTAATATGAAATTATTAGACATGAAAAAAATCATCACTGAAGAAGAACTCATTTTAAACGTCAGTATTTAACTATGTTTAGATTTTTTCTGCATTTCTCTCTAAATGTTGCAGTGTTTTTATCTTTTGGAAAGCTTTCATCTGTGGTATTGCAACCATCAAAATGTCATTTAGGCATGTCCAGGGCTATTGAAATAACCCAGATCTGCCAAAACTGTTTAGTTTCTGCACTATAATCAAATAATTCACTTAATTAATTATCAT
>NW_015150658.1:987700-998897 GCF_000732505.1 Cyprinodon variegatus
AACAAACAAAAAAAGAATCCCCTCCTTGAACCACCACCTTATTGTGGTGGAGGGGTTTGAGTGCTCAGATGATCCCAGAGGCTATGTTGTCGGGGGCTTCAATGCCCCTGGTAGGGTCTCCCATGGCAAACAGGTTCTGGGTGATTGGCCAGACAAAGAACGGTTCAAAAGTTTCTCAATTAACTTACCAGTACAAAAACACAATTGGGATAAAACTGTGAAATTCTCTGTTTGAAGATTTTTAAAGTTGTAACAAAATGTGTCAATTCATATATATGTGTAAACAAATTATATTAAGCCAGTATAAATGTTACAAGGTGTATAGTTCATCTGATATGACGGATATGAATTGATAGTTTCAGAAAAATATGTTTATTACTTTAATTGAACACAGATGTTTGTTATTTCATTGCTATGTTTCTACTGTATTTAGCTTTAAGGTTATTCAGTTTTTCAACTGGGGCAGACAAAACAAGATTAGATTTTCTTCCTGCTCCCCTTTGCTTATGGTAAATGTATGACAAAGTGCCTGTTTTTCCTAGTGATTTTTACCATGGAGTAATAAATGAAGACATTGCACCCCTGCACCTTCAGATAGGGTGAAGGTCTCTGACTGTTTTCAGAGGCAAAGAGGTAGGAAGAAGTGCCAGACCTACTTTGTATCCCAGCAAGGAGGTTTTGGAAAGCACTATGCATTTTATCATTCTGCTCGGGAATCTTAATTCCCATGTGGAAAATAACGGTAATTCCTGGAGCCGTGTGATCAGGAGCTGGGACGTGCAGAGGGGGGGGGGCTGAGGGTGCTTGAGCACCTGAGCTCCTTGAAACCCAAAGTGCCCTTTTGCCTTTTTTTTTTTTTTTTTTTACAACACATGATAATTTTTTTTTTTTCCAAATTTTTATTGTGTGCTTGTATCTATGTGGATGTGTGTGTGTGTGCATGCCCAAAATAATAATAATTTAGATGATGAACTCAACGTGCCCTCCCTCACTCTGCCTTCAATGCACTGATGTGGCCTTCTGCAAATAACCAAGCGCTGCTTCAGAAAAACACTATGACTCCTGATTCCAGAAAAAGTAAACATCTGGTCCGGTAACTAGGTTCTGCGGCGGTGTTAGTTTGTGCACGGTGTATTGTTGGAAGATGAGCAGAGTAGACTGACCAAGTTAAGTGAGCAATCAGCATCCTCTGTGCTTTCCAAATTTGCACAAACCGCCCTCTCTCAAGTTATAGCAGCTTGTCAGTAGCGCAAAAGTGGGTATGCACTATAGTAAGCCGGCCTGGCTGAACTGGAGAACGCGCAGATCCAATCGCAGTAAAATAATTTATATTACAGTTGTCGCATCCCTGCCGCTAGCAGGTTGACTACACATGCAAAGCTGGGGAAGAATAACGTCAGGTTTGTACTGTCCGTTTCTCCTGCCATTAGCAAAGTGCATTAGCACTAGAAATCCTGGAGAATTTCAGTTTTCCTGCAAGCCCCCCTCCTCTCTACAAGTTTGTGTATTCACTCTACCTTGCTAAGTGTCCTTGTTGTAATGCAATATGTAATATTACCAGCCCAGACTGGATAAAGGCTGAAACAAACTGGCATCAGAACAAGAGCATGCTCCAAACAATTTTCATTACCCGCACTGCAACATCAGACCTTTTTGCAGGAATATCTTGATAAGTCATATCAAAATCTTTTATTTAGGCAAACTTATTGAACAACCAGATATCATACGGGTCCTAGTTCCTGAGCTGAGAACAGGTCATAACCATGCTTTTCCAACGAGGCAAGGCAGAGCCGTTTTATATTGTCCATTCACCAATAGACTGATTTATATTGCAAAGCTCACTATGTGAAAGAAAGAACAACTTAGAGAATAATTGTATTTTGTCTTGTCTCGCCTTTTCACGTCATTCAACATTTCAGCTTAGAAAATGACAAACAGTATGATTTCAGTATAGCAGTAACATTTATTTCACCAAAGGAAAAGCACTACATATGAGGCTACCATTTAGCAGTTTTCACAAATCCAAGGTGAGTTCTTCCTGTTGCAGAGATTGCGCACCTGGCTTACTTATAAAAACAATTTAAAAATCTCAAAAAATAAGAGTTTAGCACATATTCCCAAAGTAAGAGTTGTAGTATGAACTAGATGAGGTTATCTATGTGTGCTACACGTTTTGTGGCACTACAATGATCTATAGTGTAATTATTGGATATTATATGCTTATAACAACAAAGAAAGAATATCCAAAACTACAGTTTGGCCTATCTTCCCAAAGTAAGAAAAAAAAAAAAGAATGTTAGAACTGTAAATATACAGTCATATGTTTATATTACTATTTTTTCTAATGTATTTATTACTGTTTTCAAAGCTGCACTTTAAAATATGAAATTGTCTAGAGCTGTTCTAAACTAAATTTCTTTTTGTTTACACTTGTGTATACAAAATTACAAAATAAAAAATAAATCTAAGTCTTATGTAATTATTGGCTTTTATAAAAACTGCATTTATCATTTGTTAAAGCCGTCTGTCACTTCGTTGTTTTTTTCCTCTCTCCCCTGCCCTGAAAGTTCACTGTAATGGTAGGTTAACAACACCCTTCCCCCACCTCTGGAGCTTGGCAAAGTTCAGGTTCTAATTTTCGACAAAATAATTTGTTGTATATCAAAGCTAGACATCTCTCTGTGATTTGCTTTATTGGTGTCAACATCGTCCATTTAATAAATGTAATGCTTCATGCAATTAATAAAAAGACATTTTGTAATAAATAATAAGTCTTCAAGCTTTTTTTAAAAAGAGAAACGCATTATTATTTATTATTAAAACCCTATGCTTAGCGTGAACATTCATGCATTCCAATGCTGAAGGAAAATCTTTCTGCATAAAGTAATTATGTAAGTACATAACTCTAGAGTTTTTATGACGTTCTTTTAGGTTTTTCATTTAGATAAAATGTTGAATATTTCCATTTTATAGTAATATTTAATATTTATCATTAATTCTTATGAATGAATCTTATTCTTAGGAACCACTTATTAGACCATTTTCAAACCCTTTAATGTTTTTTTTGTCTGCATTGTATTGTCAAGAAACTAAATAGATCCTGTTGCTCCACTCTTAAAAACATAAACACAAATCAAGTGTCCTGCTCAGCAGCCAGTAACTGATTACTGGTACCAGCTGATATGATTTAAAACAAACTTTCCCTGAAATTAACATCACTTTTTAAACACTGTGTTATACATTTTATTCTAAAATCATCAGCTGCACAACTTGATGGGACCTCAATCACTGTGACGGATTTAAATGTCTGATCTCCTGCTGATTCTGTACTTTTGTTCTCTTACAAAAAAAAAAAAAGTGCGCTCAAATGCATACTTGCATTTCATAGAAATAAAAAAAGTAGTTGGTGCTGTGCCGAGGAGCCAAATCAGAGGAAATTCTTCTGTTTTTCACAACTGGATGTTAGAAAATGCAGATCTATACAGCAATGGGATTACATACAATAACATCAGGTAGGCTTATGTTGAGAAAATAACAGTTTTTAGAATGATTAGTAAGAAATAGAATCTGTGCAACACAGTCATCACTTGGCCTCAGTTTAAAGGTTCTCATCTTAGTGAGTGAGGAGGACCCCAAGACAGATAAGGGGTTAACCCAACTAACTGAATTTGATAAGACTTCAGAGAGATTGCTGTGGTTAGATGAGTTTTTCAACAAAAACTTGATGAAATTATGCGAAAAAAATATATGGTCGGAAGGCAATTGTTTGATGTTATTTTCTACAGATTGTTCAAGGGGAACTTAAAGAACTGAGTGCTCAATATACAAGAATATGGCATAATATTCTTGACAAGAAGTGTGACAAGAAGATTGAGTGAGGTTGATTCTTCATTTGACAATAAAAAACCTACACATTATTTTTCCATCTTAAAAAGGCTTAATTGAGAGGAATGTTTAACTGAAGTTAAATATCCTGTTTGTGTGTAAGTGAAATCTGACAAATATCCCCACATCATCACAGAACCTTCAACATGCTTAGCATTGGTCATGAAGTGTTTTCCCACATATTCTTCCATTGTTTTAAAAGAGCCATCTGCTGTAGATTGAAAAAAAAAAAAAAACTCTATTTATAGACTCATTTTTAACCTGTTTTGCCAAGTAAATTTAGAGAATTCCACTAATTTAAAACAGAAAAGAGGGAAATTTTCTGAAATGTCTCCCAAATAACATAATGTCTCGATTTCTGATAAAAGGCTTTCAAACTTTTTTTTGTTCCTCTTCAGAATTTTTAATCCATTCTGCTGAGGAGAAAAAGAAACATTTCCAATTATTGAAAATAAAAAGGTTTAAAGAAACTCAGATGAACTTTAAAAGCAAATAATGACATACATATTCAAAAACATAAAATATGTGGTTTGTAAAAAAAATTTCACCATAAAATTTGCCTAGTAATGTAAAATCTTTACACCACTAGGAATTATTATTTTTATTATCAACCCAAGATTTTAATTAATTATAAAATTACATATAGAGGACCAACAATTTAATCTGATCTGTATTTTTGTATGAAAATCTTTAGGTTATAGTTAATAAAACATTGAAATTTAAATAAGACAGTTAGAAAAGTCAGACTTGTTTGAGAGATGTACTCAGAAAACAGTTAATAGTTTTAAGGTGAGATAAAGTAAAATGTTTTTTCTGAAGTCAACCTTATCTCCCACCAGCATCCAAAAAAATCCCTGATATTTAAAAACCAAACCTAAATGACATACACTTAATTATAAAAATAGAATCAAACAAGTTTTTCATTCATCATGCAGAGGTGTAACGATGCTAGCTTTTTCCACAATATCTCATTTTCACCACTAGATGGAGCTGTAACCTTGTCAACAACAAGTAAATTGACAGTGAATAGGTCACCAGCTTCACCTTTCAAGTGAATGAAATGATTTTTGTACTTTTCTCAGCTATTTAGGAGGATAATAAGAAAATCTGCTCTTTTTGTAATCATTTATAAGTTACACTGCGATTAGAGCTTTTTTAAACCAATCTCTAATTTTAAGAGCTGTTCAGCTTACATATCTTCTGTAAAGTGATATTGACTTAAGATTATGTGCACAATAATAGTTTCCTTTTATAAAGAGGTATTTAAGCTTTTATTGTAAGACAAAATTTTCTCCACATGTTTTTTGTTTCCTGTGGGTGATACCTGTTTTACGCCCTGCTAAGTCACATAAAGGGGGAGATATTTTCTTAGCTGTTGTTTGCAGTAAGCAGCGGGCCAGCGGTCTTCTTCACAATGTGAGAAGCTGCTTACGTTGGCCGTTACTCCTTCGATGGAAAAATAAAAAGCACTCACAGGAAACTCCCTTTGCTTGATTTCCAACCACCCAACCTCAAGATTCATCTGAACACATCCTGTTGTATCAGCACTTCATTGTCATCCAGAGCCCAGAAGTCACATCAGCGTCACTGGAATCTTCTGAAAAGCCGACTCATTCATTCTTTGGTGCTAAACACTCTGCAAAAGCCAAACTGCTTCACATCATTTATTTTATTATTTCAGAACATAGATACAAATGAAACTTTAAAATAAAAGAGTTTATGAAACTCACAGCATGTTGTCTGTAGAAATAAAGACAATCCCCACAAACGTTTATATTAAACTCTAGTATAGAGTTTAGAATATATCAGCTAAAAGTCCCATTAAAAAAAACATCCAAAAATGACTCACATCTTACAAACCCACAGCAGATATCTACAAATGCATTAACAGACAAACATATATTTGGAGGGGTGAGGGGGGGTTCTTAGGTGAGGTGAAGACTCGTGCAGATCTTTTCAGATGGAAAGTTGTGTTTGGAATGCATTGAAATTTTAACAAAAGGATAAATATGTCACTTCTCCTAAAAGGAACTGCAGTTTTGCAGGGAAGACAACAAACACATTGGTCACTTTCAGTTTCCAAGTCCTCTGCTTTGGTGTGTTGATTCTGTCTGTCTGGGAGCCAAAGATTGATTCTGTTTTCTTGCTCTTGTGCTACCACTGTTGATCCCACTCATCTCAGAACAGTCCAATGTTTTCTTTTCCCCTCTTTCTTGAAACCCTCCGCCTCCTCTTCTGTCTTCTCCTTCATTTCCAAATACCTATCCCAGCCCCCTTTCCTTTTTCTTTCTTGCTTTCTCTTTTTTTTTTTTTTTTTTTTACCCCTCTTGTCCTCTTGCCCGGAGTGAAGTGGAGACATGTGTTTCCCTGCACCTGCATGGAGAGAAAGGAAGAAAAGTGAAGTCAGATCTCTGCCTCCCTCCCTCCCTGCAGTGGGGAGCAGACAGACTGGCGCCTAGCATGGAACTTTCATTAACCCCAGGCAGATAGCAATGCATCCACTTCACATTCACTGCTCTGTTTAATTGGCTGCACACTGAGTGGCCTTTCAATACACAACTTTCCTTCAACATTAAAAACACACGTTTTCCTTTAAATATAGTTTCTATTCTTTATTAAAAACAGGACAAATACATACCAATAATGTTCCATCCTCATCCTAATGGCATAACCGCTCATCCTCTTTGGATAATGTGTGCGTAAGGTCCGCAGCCTGAACGAGAAGCAGATAGAAAACAGAGTTTTTAAGTTAAATCGATTTAAGAATAGCTTACATGTCAGATACGAGGTGTTGTTACAAGAGATCAGTATCTACGTCTGCACCACAAAAAGATTAAAATAGAATACAAGCAGATGAAAGCTCAGCGCTGTGCAGGTTGTTTAGATTTACACAGCAAATGTTTAAATTGGGGATATGAATCAGGGATGTTCCCACGTGCGTTTTTGTTGGGATGTTCAATGAAAAGCATGAGTCCACCCTGCAGCCTCTCACCTTTATGGATAAAACCATCTCCGGCGCAGATGCGTCCTCCGCCTCCAACGCGATCTGCAGGTCGAAGATGTAGTCGATGACCTGCTGCAGGATCTCCACCTGGCTCACAGACTTGTTCTGAGGGATGCACACCAGCTCCTTCAGCTTGGAGTAGCAGTCGTTCATGTCGCACAGCGCGCTCACAGACTCGTCCAAGCAGGAGTGTTTATTCCGGCCGATGGCGAGACTCTGCTCCGAGATGCAGCAAACGGCCTTGTAGCAGTTCCTCACTGAACGGACGGGACTAATTGCCTTCATGCTGGGGGGATCAAACCGTGAGAGACGCTGCGGCTGTGAATTCGGGTACTTTCCACAAGGTTCGTGTTCAAATCAGCTAAAGCGATGAGCCGGAGGAGCTCCATCAGGTTTTTATACACTCGAGACGCCTACGGACCGCCTACTTTTCGCATCGCGCTGTGATTGGTCAGCGTGCAAAAAGGCGAATGCCTATTGGTTGAGAGCGCGTATTGGATGCAGAGCAAGGAATGAGGAAATTTGGATGAGATGCCTAAAGGGGGGTGTCACTCAGTTGGTTGGCTGTACTCTTCAGGTGACTTCTTCATTTGATATGGATAATTTTACTTAGTGAATGATGGATTTATTTGCATCCAACTCATTTCTTCACTATTAAGATGGATGCATGTGGTGTAATATAGGCAAAAGGTCAGCAAAAAAAAAAAAGAGTATTTCCACACCAATGGTGTTGTAAAATCAGTAATTTGAGTCACTTTCCAGTAAAAGTCTTGCATTATCTCCACCTTCTGTTTCATTGTTCCTTATTCCAGGTTTGTCATATTACACGATTTTTTTTACATGATCACATTTTAGTCTGAAATTATCATAAATGTTGATTTAGACCAAATTTACATGTTGCTCCCCTTTCAGTTTACACCAAGGCACGTCCCGTTCTGCTCCTATTTGGGTCTTATTTTCCCCTTTTCTCACAATCCTGTTTTGTGGAGGAATGCAGCCCTGAGCCAGCTGTGTGTCCTATCCCGGCCCAGCTGTGTTGATCTAACGCGCCAGTCCCAGACATGCTGGCGCCAGCCTCCCGACGTCATCCATTCACCCCGACGCGCCCTCCCCTCTCTGGCAGACGGCCCGCCCTCCCTGCTGAAGCATCGGAGCGGAGAGGCGCAGTGGCGCTCGAAGTTCTGATTGGCTGAGAGGCGCTGCCAATCTTAGATGGATCCTCCGCTCCACTGTTCTCCTCGCTGGATCTCTAGTTGGGTGAAAACTTTAAAATAATAATAATAATACAAAACATTGAGGTTGAGGTAAACAGAGAGCTAAACAAAAAAGAAACTTAATAGAAATCGTGAATTTTTCTCTTTATTTTTTATAACCGGTGGCCCCATAAGTAATGCTCAATTTTTGGTCTTTTAGTTATAAAAAACGACAATATGTTCTAACGCAGCTTTACAAAAAACCTACTGGATGTTTGAAGGGGGGCTCTTCAAAGATCATTAACATCTTATCTTTAGAAGCTCTTGTGTGTAAATACCCACGGTTGGAGATATTCCTCCAATTACGCATTACGCAGAGGTTGAACAGATGTTGGAGCTAAAACTGTCTCCCTCCTGACCCCCCCTCCTCCTCCTCTTCACAACCACTGACCCTGTGTGACAAGTCACTCAACGACCTCACTCCAGAACAAACCATAATATTGAACCGTGAGACAGGACTTCGATCTGGGCGCTGTTTTAAAGGGCCATCATGTGAATGGCGTCGGTTGCGCAAACAAAACTTTGACCTTAAATATCTTTCTTGAACATGTCAAGAGAGAGAAAGAGGGGGGCTCGCTTCATATTTCCCAGATCTTCTGGGAAAATAACTGCTTGGAATGAAGCAAGCAAGAGATCTTCAAGCTGACTTGCAAAAGACAGTTTTCTTTTCATTAATTAAAATTAATAACAATAAAAAAGTTAGATTTTTTTCTTTTAGAAAGTGCAACACATTTTTTTCTTTTTTGTATACTCCCCTTGTCTGCCCATTAGTCTGTACATCTGTGAGAAAACACGCAGCAGTGTGTCTGGGCATGGATCAGGTGCTCTGTGGAAAGGCCCCGGACACAATCGGCTCTCTCTTTCAATGGATGGGAGAATTCCGAGGCCGGCGTCAGTGAGTCTGCCTCTCCCTCTCCCTCCCCTCTCCTCTCCCTGCTCCTCCGTGCAGCTGGACGCAGACAATCAAGCCATCAACAATCGTCACGCATAATTAGCAGCCCCCCCTCCTCCCTTTTTATCTCCCTCTTTATCTGCCTCTCAATTAAATTTTAGACCATTGTGTTTTATTTATTACCACTTACTTCAAAGACAATGTTTGGAGAAAAAAAGTGCTAATTCTTGGGTATATTCCTTAACCAAGAGCTGATTTTATAAACGTAGGTGTTCCCACAACTGCTCATATTCTGAACACTGGGCTCATCTTTATGCCTCAAACAGCATGTTTCAAGATAAACAGAATGTATCCTGTTACTTAATGGGAAAGAGTGTGTAGTAATGGGCGTCATCTTGTGAGATGAGATAGAAAGGAGGGAGCAGAAAAGAGAAGAGTCATGTTGAGAGGCTGTGTTGAAGAGAGGAGTATCTTTTTCAACCTCAAGCAGGGCCCATCATGGTTGGATGATTAGGAAGTAAGATACACAGTGAAACTTAATTCTTTGTATGCTTTCTCTCTGTGTGTGTGTGTGTGGGTGTGTGTGTGTCATGCAGGATTCCTTGTCTGTCCTTCATCAAGGACTCTTCAGTCTCCATCAGCTTTTGAACGGCCTACACTTCTCCAGTCTTTGTCCCATGTGACCCAGGCGGTGACATGACATTTTATGCACAATGTTGTTTTGTATTGGTCACTTGTTTACAGTAGAATCTCTTGTTCAAGCTTATACATTATTTTGCAGGAATTTCAGATGAGAGAGAGAGATAAAAAGAGAGAGAGGGAGAGACAGCACCTAATCTTTGAGGAAATGAACTGATGCGTATGACTTTATTTCATTCGGTCTGAGAGCAGCCCACTGTAGGGCTGTGGGAGAAAATGAGTTGCAATATCCCATTTTCCATCTCATCATAGAAATACACCAACTTTTCTGGAAAATGATGCGATTCAACATCTGACGATATGCAGTTCCTCACAAAAGTGCTTACATCACATGATCTTTTCTCCATTTTATCTCTTTACAACATCAGAGCTGAATGTATTCCAGAACATTAGGTCATTTTTGAATGTGAAGCAATTTTCAGAATTTGTTTTTCATTGAAAAACTAAAAGCTGAGATGTGTATGCGTATTCAGCCTAATCTAATCTAAAACCCCTAAAGTTTATAAAAAAAACATTTGCTTACAGAAGTCACATGAGTTCTAAATAGAGTGCATTTGCATAAATTTTAGTTTAAATAAATTATCAAACTGTTCAGCAGAAACTTAAAAGGTTTATTGGAAACATTAGAGAAACAGCAGAAACGTGTTGGTCCAGGTTATGGCAAAGTTTGAATCAAGTCAAGTTTTGTTCAACGTGCAGCCAAAAATGGCCATGGGAACTTTGGAGGAGCTGCAGAAATCCACAACTCAGATGAGGGAACCTGTCAATTAGATAAATATGTCATGTTACCTCAATAATCAGGCTTTAAGAGGAAAGAAAAGTGTGTTGTTGAAAGAAAGCCTCAGGAAAATCAATCTGCAGGCTGCATGCAAATTAATGGTATCTTAACCTGAGCAAACCATTTCCATGATGACACTTGGTGATGGATCACCATGTTGTTCGAACCTTTTCTTCAGCAGTGACAGGTGAGCTTTTCACTGTCGATGGGAATATAAACAGACAAATCCAGAAGAAAACATGTTAGAGGCTGCAAAGATTCAAGACTGGGGCGGAGGTTTCCTTTTCAGCAGGTCAACCTTAAACATACAGCCAGGAATACAATAGAATGGTTTCAGTACGTAAATAAACTTTATTTACATAGCATCTTTCACAGAATAAAAACACTGAGTGCTTCATTATAAAACCACCTTAAAAAACAACATTGAAAATAAAAACATATAGGAAAAGATGAGAAAATATATATTAATAAATTATTATTGTGAAAACTTGTCAAAGGCCAGTCTAAATAAATGTATTTCCAGCTGCTTAAAATAATCAAAGGGGAAATAGTGAAAAGATGGAGAATCTTGGGGCCAAAGCTGTAAAGGGCCAATCTTTTCTGGTCCTGTTTGGCTGTGACACCACCTGGAGAGAAATATCAGCTGTGTTGCTGCCATCAATACCATTGTTTATAGATGTTGGAGA
>NW_015150658.1:999207-1000858 GCF_000732505.1 Cyprinodon variegatus
AATGAGTCGATGCAATCAACTGGTTATCCTTAGATAGAAAACTTTGAATCAATTTGACTGTATGATCTGGTGAACTGTGAAGTGTCTTGAGATGACGTGGTGTGAGTTGGCGCTATATACGGTAAATAAGCTGAATTGAATTGGTCATAAAATGGGTTGTCGGAACCATTAATAGACTTTGACTAGAGGATCTAGAACTAGGAGAGAGCCAATCTGGTCAGCGATACAGACTGGAGCTTGACCACACAGGTCTCTATAAATAAAGACTAACATCTAAAATCAATTATTTTAGCACGTAAATAAGCTTGTTAAAATAGTCATAACGTGATGAGCTAAATTAATCATGTCAACGTCAGATTTGAAACCAAAGTTCAAAGATCAGAAATATTTCTTTGCTGAAACAGTTTCACTCTAATGATGTGGCAGGAACAAAAATGTTACAAAGGTTTCTGAGGTTTGACACAGGAGGCTAAAGCACAAATAAAAAGGCCTAAATTTCATTTATTTGCTTTGTTGGGGAAAATAATTCAGTCTCATCTGAGTTTACCAGAAAGTCACTGTCACAGAGCTACTGCTTGATACTATTAAAACAGTTTGTCAATAATACTTAAATATTCAGCTGGCTTAAAAGAAGAGTAGAAGATAATATAATTAACATAGAAATAGAAACATAAGAGAGCTGCCTGATTATCCGGCCAATATATGAAGAAAAAAGAATTGATCCAAAGACTGAGCCCTGGGGTACCACGCATTTTATGCAAGACCCCTTCAGTCTTTGAGTCTAGTATAGAACGGCTCAGAAAAACAATGAATCTTCTTCCATAGAGGTGGTAATCTGGAGCATCCTCGAGCCATAACCAACTGGATCACTGTTTGGAGAAAGAATCAGATCGTTATTCCTGGAATATGACTTTATTCCAAAACCTGTTAATCAAAAATAATGAGATAAACATTGAGAGGAAGATGCAAAATCCAGAAGAACCATGACAGTATAGATGCCTCCGAGTCTGCTGACACAAAAACATCTCTAGAAGCTTTCTCTACTTAAAAAAAAATAAATAAAAAAATGCACATGCACAACCCTGTACCTGCTTCTGAGAGGGAACGCCTATTAAACGCGTGTAAGATAAATTTCTCCTCCTGCACGCTGTGTTTAAAAGTTGTTGTTTGCATCGTTCATACATGCTTACTTTCCAAAAGATTTGCAATCTTTCCACTTTGTCAGACTCACCACTGGTAAGTGAAAATGGGGACGAGCATGAGGACAGCCTTATATAAACGTATCACCAGAATGATTGATAATTAGGAGAACCACTCATTTTTATGATCCACTTGGTAAAAGAACATCCTCCATTATACCTTTACCTACGGTCATGACTGCAGAGTTGAGACTAAAAAAAGGCAGTCTAAACTTAAACAAAAATCTTATGTGTTTCCTTAAAATAATTCAGCTCTTCTGCCAGTATTTTTTAAAGAAGTTTAGACATAAATGGCGACAGTTAGGATCCAAATTGCACTATTTTATTATTAGTGACAGCGTGCTTGAAGAAAATTGGAACCACACATGTTGAAAGTGAAGTATTGCAAATTTTAACCACAAAAGGGCAAGTAGTAGGGAAAACCATTTCAATTTCAATTCAGTTTCAATTCA
>NW_015150658.1:1001360-1008848 GCF_000732505.1 Cyprinodon variegatus
AAACAAAAAAAATTATAACATCACAGGGAAAACTGTTTAGGAACTGGATAAAGCAGAGAGACAGAAATCAAGTTAGGGTACGTTGATGGACAAATAGTCCCCTCAGACAAAGTTATAACTATTAGATGTAGAGGATACTGGTACTGTAGGAATCACTGGGGAAATTAGTTTATTGATTCAAAGAGGACCTTAACATTATGTCTTATTTAAAGAAAAAGATTTGATAAATGTCCACATCTGGTACTTTTTATAAAATTATTTAAATAAATCAAAAGCACCCTGAAGTGGAGCCTGTGAACCTTCTAAATTTCCACCAGCCTTTTTATTCATTTCTTCACAGAGAAACCAGAGAAGCCATCTCTTCACGATTCTGTCCTTATATAAAATCTCATTCGAGTATCCAGACCTAAATCAAGCTGATATTATATGGCAGGATTGATAACTGATGTCCCCAGATTTTCTTCATCCAAATCTTGCTGAGCTTGAGCATTTTAGGATAACGTAGTGGAGATGGTCAAAGTTTGTATAGAAATAGCATAGCATTGTAGAGCTCAGAAAATGGAAGCTAAGCTTTAAATGACAATGCCTGACAGAAGCTAGTGAGTAACAGGGTGATGGTTACAATTTTGTGGGAACTAAGCTGTTGACATCATCTTGTTTTCAGGTGGCCCATCTATGCCCTTGACAGTAGAGGTTTTACCCGCCTCTCTATCTCTGTCTCCATGCAGGAGCCGAAGTGCAGGTGGATTATGAGAAGGCCATAAAGCCCACAGGTGCCACTTAGAGGCAAAACAAGCTGAACCCACTGTAAAGGAGACAGAATATGCCAGGTGGTGGTCACACCATTGTTTTGGCGTTTGCACCTACTTCCTGGAACAGTAGGTTTGCTCTGCAGCAATCCAACAATGATAAACATCTGGCATTGTGCAAGGAAGGCCAGACATGGTTATTGTGGTAACGGGCAGTTGGTGTAGGAGAGGGTATTTTGGTTACTCACAACACCTTACATCATTCCTCTAGTGACTCTTGGAGCAAACTTCTGAACTCTATTTGGTTATTTTGAATCAGCATCTTTGATCAGTTGATAGAAAGGTGGATTATTCAGCTCCATTCATGCAAGACTTCCAACGATTAATTATCACAGCAATAATTAGAAAAATCTTCATCAACAGAAGAGCTGTTTGCCAAAAAATATCTTCTGAATCTATTTTTCTGTCATGAAATCTGGGCCTGCAGAGAGCACAAAGTGGTGGACTGTTTTCTCCACTGCTTGGTTTTGGTCTCATTTGTTGTGGAATGACATTCTTAACTTCAACCAAAATCACGATGGATGAAACATTTCGCAGATTACATCCAGATGATCTCCATGTAATTATTCTCTCTTTTTTTTTTTTTACGGACGTTCTTGTGTAACGACAGCTCCATCTGCAGATTTGCAAAGCGATACATTGTGGTAAAAACACTTCAGATTCATCTAAGCTAGATATTTGACCTTGCTTTTAGGACAAGCCTCATCGGAATCCATGCTTATTGAAAACCCACACAGCACGCCGTGATAATAAAGAGTCTTTGAACGTCCTGAACGTTTGAATGATTTTCAAAACGCAGCTGGATCTGTTCGCCTGAAGAGATCCAAGTTGGAAAATAAGCTAAGATGCTTGATAAACAAAAATGGAATTAAACTAACCCTTCTATTTTCCTTTAAAGAACATGTCACATTTCAGTGAATGATGTTTCATGAAATCATTCTCAGTTGAACACGACAGATCTGCCATTTTATGAGATTAAGGGTAAATATTCATCTGTGTTTTATTGTGTGCTTTTTTAAGCGAAAACTGGGGAAAAATAGGCTGATGAGAAGACACTGAGTCTGGCATCTGAAGGACGAATGTAACTCAGGGACTGTGACAGAAAAAGAGATTGGTTAGAAGAAAGAAATCTGCAGTGGGGTCCGTCACGGTGGTGGCTGCGTGGGGATCAGCTGGTTGGACTTCACACGCGCACACACACAGACACAGGGGCTGTTAGCTCCCTGGTGAGTATGCGTGCACCTGTGTGTGTCTGTGTCATGGCTTTCTAGGTCAAGTAGATCCCAGAAAACGAGTGACTTACTCCGTCTGTCACTGATGCTGTATTCTTCCTCTCAGGGCCCTACCCCCACCACACACACACACACACACACACACATATGTCACATTATTTCCTGACTCTCTTGTCTGTTCCTTGTGTAGCTAATGAATTAAAATGGTGCAGACTGAGACATGATACTCAGCTGATGTTCCCCCCAACCTCTCCAGCAACACACACACACTTATCCTTTCTTAATCTGGGTCAGGAGTGTCGGTCTTGGTCACCCCTGGAGGAGCACTACAGTTGAAGGGGGCAAAGTGGCAGCAGAGAGGTTTTGGCTCCTAATGACCTAAATAATGGCCTTTATCCTCATGATGAAGTTTTGACACCAGTCACATTCAAAGAAACACTCTGAAAGCCACTATTTAAAGATATCTATTAAAAAAAAGTGAGAATCCACTATCATCTAAAAACCCAACAGATTAAATGTAATGTTATACAGACTTTCATTTCCCTCTCTGACCATTTTCACTTTTAGTTTTTACTGCGTCTGTTTCATATAAAATGAAAGCGAAATTAGCTCAAAATCCTTGTTGTGATTCCTGGGAATAAAAGAAACAAAGGCACGAGTCGCCCTCATAGGCAGTAAAACAAGCAGGAAATTCTCCCCTGTTCAACCACGCTTGGTCTCTGTATTGTACTACGGACATTTCCTGCTGACATTCCCTGGTTACTCTGTAATTACTGAAAATATCCTTCCTCTGCTGAGTTAAAGCCATTCAAGAAAGTCTAAAAAAGCTCCTTCCTCTGGTTGCTCAAAAAGGCCAAAAATGGAGAAAAAAAATAAAATGAATGCAAGTTCTCAGAAACCTAGTTCAATTTTAAACCCATATAAGTTCAGTTATTTTGTTTATTTTTTTTTCCTAAAAACTAAATAAAATAAATTAATTGCTACAGAATGAACTGGTTGGTTTGATGGTTTATCTTTGCAGAGTTGCACGGTATTTATATTGTAAAAACACGGTACAGTACAGTATTTTATTCATTTTTTTAACTCTTCCACTTATTATTTTCATACACTTTTTAAGGTCCACATCTTTGTGACCACTTTTGCTATAGTATTTTACAATAAAGGGATTTTCTATTCTATTCTATTTATATATATGTTTTGTTTTTTTTAGTCAACACATAATTCTAGATTGGAAAATATGAAACCAGACTATAAACTGGTTATTTTACCATTGGCAAGCAAATATTTATGTGAAACAAAAGAAAAATCTCAGTTTTTAAGGCAGTCAAGCGATTCCACTTAGAGCTTCCTCTTCTCCCCAGGAATGCTTAGAGAATCCTCCTGTAGAAATGTGTAACCGCTAGGATTTAAGGGAAAAATTTGAGACCTTAAGGACTGAAAGTTGCACACAGAGCGTCAGTTTTCCGCCGTACTTCCGGGGCCGCGTGAGCAGTAAGCCTGTTCCAACGGCTCCCCGCTCAATCTGTTTTATTCACACGGCAGCTAGAAAGCTACAGATAAACCCAATTAAATTTGTTGTTTTAACATTTTTCCAGCGTTTACAGCCACATTATAAAGCGATGTGAATTAAACTGTAATCTTATGATTATGTATATTTTTTCCTTTAACTTGTATGTAAAAAAAAACTGACACTATAGCAGTTACCTTTAAACATCCTTTTTTGAAGATGCCGAGCTATTTTCAGTGTTAAAAACCACATGACACCTACAGCATTCTGAGTTTGGCTAGGGAACACCCACACATCAGTGAATTCAAAAAGGCAGGAAACTTTTGCCATGTGAAGATCACTTTCTAACTTTCGTAACAGTGGTATGCAGTGACTTTATGTGATCTATGTTTTTTTTTTTTTTTACCTCTCTGTAGCTTTACTCAGCTGCTGTTATCTGTGTTGATCGATGCTTCCTTTTCTGGACTGGGATTCATCTGAGCTACTTTAGCTTTACAATCTCTATTTTCTCTATAGACTTACGCCTCCCCGGGTCATTATTTGTTAAAACTCATCTCTCTCATACAGAGCCACCGCTGCAGCTGGTGCTGACATTATCTCTGTTAACCTTTTTGCTTTTCAACCCACAGTCTGAGTATTGATAAACTACATATCCAAAGGTCCAATACTGATATATAGACAAGGTTAAAGGTGAGAAACAACTAGTAAAGATTCAGTCCCCTTTAACAGAAATGCTAAGAGTTTAGTTGGTGTTTTATACCTCTGACAGATTGTTTGCTGTCCTAAACTGCTCTATCTCTTAAAGTCTATAATGCTCTAACAATGAAGGTCAGCAAACTTTTTTGTTTTATAAAAAAAGTTTTACATAAAACTTGATTAGCTTCATTTGTTTTCATGAGTGTGAAAATAATTGGTGTTTCTATCAGCATAAGATAGAATATTACAAATAAACTGACGTGCAAAAGGAAGATAAAAAGATTGAAAAAAATTATCTTTCTCCTTTCCAATAGTTCCTTTTAAACATCTTTTAAAATCGTATTAAAACGTATATTTTGCTTAATCAAATTCTCGTTTTAATAACCTAAACACAATATTTAAGATTTCAAAAACATCTGCTCTTGTTGGTTATAAAAGCTACTAAAATTAAAACAGAAACGTTGTTCAAATCTAGCGGTCAGTTATCTTACAGTATCTTTCTAATCAAATAGAAGCTTTTTTAAATATATAAATAAATAAAGCTTTAAGTAAAAGGAAAAAGTCAGCTCTTAATCTACTATTATTCAATGTTTATCTAAGTAAAATTTTACTCTACTGTGTTGTATGTTTTTGGATCAGAATTGAAATATAAACTAATGGAAATATGTTGAATGAGCTGGCATGATTGGAGCTGAATTCCACATTTCTGCTTATTTCTGATTAAAGAAAATCAATCGGTCTGGAAGTGGTGGCCTTAGGGTTAGAGCATCACATTCACTGGTTTGAATGCTACAGACAGACACTCAGGGTGCCAGAGTAAAACCCTGAACCCCAGAAGGCTGCCATGGCAACGGGTGTGTTGCAAGTACACAAAACCAGCTTCACTGTAATGTGCAATGTGGCAAAAAAAAATGGAGATTACCGGTATTGTAAATCATTAAATAGATAATGATCTGAAAGTGCCTTTCGATGCCATGTGTTGTACTAAAGCACTTTTTTATAAAATGAAATTAAGCTTTCCTATATTTTATTATAAATGAGGAAAAGATGGATGCACAGTGAAGGCATCCAGGCAGATGACCTCAACATAGCGCTCACAGATAAGGGGAAGAACTTCAAACACAGCAGATAAGCTTCACTGTGAAGGACACAGAGCACCTCCTCAGGTCAAAACAGGAGATAGGCATGACAAGGCCCACTTTATACGGGCCAAGCGAGCATCTACGTCTCTGGTTTGTATTCACAGAAGCTGGAAGGTCTTCTCCTAAGTGTATGCTGAGTGCCAGGGGAGAAGGATAAGAGCTTTAAAGGTTTCTGACTGATGGAAACTCACCTTTATCTAATCAGTTCTAAGACTGTCAACAGTGGCATTTTGTAACTGAATGGGATTCAGCCTAACGTGACAGACAAGCTATGATAACGTTAGAGGTCATTCAATGAGTGTGTGCGCACATTCTCATCAGGACAGCCTCATAATGACTGTTTAACAACTGGAGTAGTGCTCACCTGTGTCAACGTGTTGAGTGAGTTAATTATTGGCCTCCAGACGTCTGCAATCCTCAGAGAGACAAAGAGATTACAGAAGACAAACCGAGGAGGAGATAAACAGAGAAGCTACCTCTCAGGCTGACAGCGGCTCTCTGGTCACCAGGAACATTGGTGCTACCATCCACACTCTTTTAAAAAGAGTCCTTTTCAGCAATGCCAGATGTGTGCCCCTGTTGTTGGGGAGGCAGATTACCCCTTCCCCTACCAACAACAACACTCCACTGTTGGACTAACCTCATGGTGATTTTACCGCAGCATCTGGCAAATGTTAGGCTTCACCTGAACCTGCAGTTTATGCTGTAACCTGAGCAGGGCGCTTACAGATGCGGCTTTACTTCGACAGGCTGTGTGTGACGGTGGATGTCCTCTTGCAAGGTTCTGCTGTCTGCTTTCGAAGAGCATTGAGAGACAATCGCTCAGTTCAGGCAGGGAACCAGAGAAGTTGGAGCGTGCTCAGCGGGGAAGCCCTTTTCACACAGGGCACAATAACCACCCAGCCCTGGAGAACACGGTGCCTGGCGAGCACACAGCGCTGACAGTGTGCCGTGCACGTGGTTCCTACAGGCCTATGTGTCTTTTTGTTAGCAAAGGAGATAAGAAGAAAAAAAAAGCAAAAACAGAGAAGATCTAAAAGACAATAATCCCACACTCTCTGCACAGCTGGCATATTTTCTGAGAAGCTATTTCCTGTAAAAATTCTGACACAGGAATAATGATGGCTTTGATTGGGCCCCAGTTAACGGGAGGCACTTCCTGTCCCTTTGTATTGGTTTCATTGTGAGACGATGGAGTGGGAGGGAGGGGGGGGCGAGGCAGGGTTAGAGGGAAACAGCTGCTGGAGATGACACAGTCAAGAACATCCCTGTGACCTCCCACCCCTGCACACACACAGTCACACACTGCCACCTCTTACACGGGGAATTCAGTTCATTTTAATGGGAAATATTAACTACTGCCCCTACTTCATTTCCATGTGAAAGAAAACAAGTCAATTAGACTCTGTAAAAGGTCAGGCTATGGTTGTCAGCAATCAGTTTTTAAGAAAGATGATTTCAGACTATCAGAACTTAGTACCAGGATTAAATTTCAGAAAACATGTTTTTTTAAAGCACATTCAAGTTAACTTTTAAACAGGTTGTTCCTTATTTCGATGCCAAAAAGGATGGCTGCTCACCGTATCTCAGGATATTTCAGAATATTTGTGGTTCTGGTGATAAGCTAAAGTGTTTCCTGTGATTGTTCTAACACTAGAGAACACGCTGCACAGTCTCAGATGGCACCAGTTTGTCTTTTAAGAAAAGTTAAAAACAAAAACTGAAATCTAGATCTGAATGAAAGGTTTTAACAGCTGTGACGATTCTTTTTGTTGTTGCTGTGGCTTAAAAAAAAAACGAATAAATGAAAACAACTAAAAATGAAATAAAATAAAGCGTAGCCTTGATAAGCATAGAGAACCCCTGATTTAATAAACCTTATAGCTGCAAGTCTCCTTCTTTGCCAAATCACTCAAGCTCAGTACACCTTTAAGCATTGCTGGCATTGTTAAAGAAAAGCATCCCCACAGCATGATTCTACCACCACCTTTTTATATAGTTGGCAAGATGGATCCTAGATGCCAGTATTCTGCTGCATTACCAAGTGTTTGTTGTCTCTGCTATGCATGAGTTGTTCTAGACAGGGGCCAACAGGGTCATGG
>NW_015150658.1:1008876-1024050 GCF_000732505.1 Cyprinodon variegatus
TATATATTTTATTATTTTAATAATGGCATAAAATTTAAATAATTTTTTTTTTTATATCTCAAGCTGTATCCTGTCAAGGTTAAAAAGTGTAATATGCTTTTTTCCCCCTCTCTTCCCCAATGTGGCTCCTATCTTACCACAGAGACAAAGGCAGCGCTATAGGTAACTGTCTGGGACCTGGGAAGCCATAAGAATGCGCCACTGGCAGCGTTCTGCGGCATGCATGGCCTCAGTAAATCCATTCCCCCTCTCAGCCCCCCCACCCGAATGTATGTGATGTGTTGTGATGAACAGTTTGTACTGAGGCTGAAATTTCAATTGCAATGTAAATTGCAATTGACGATAAAGATTGATTGATTCTTCTTCTGCTTCTGTCATATTAAGTCAGGTTTAAGTTTTTATCTATTAAATCTTATGTGTCCATTGGTGCAAATGGCTTACTTAATATTTGAAATATTGCCCTGGTTTTTTTATTTTATTTATTTTTTTGTTTGTTTAGTGCCCCCATGAAAAAAATACTGGCCCTATCTTGGCCCCTTGAGTAAATCTGGTCTAGAACCGCCACTGCTTCTATGTTTGGATTTCTTTAATAATGCTGCCGCTCTTCCACAGAGATGTTTTTACATTGAACAACTGTTGATCTGTCGAAGATCCCTCCTGAGCAGTGGATGTCTACAGTCCCTCCAGAATTACCGTGGGCCTTTTAAAAGCTGTTTTTCCTTTATAGTGCATTTGTCTGTTCTATCAGACTGTTGAACTGATTTAGTTGAAGGATCTCTGTGCAACAATTTAAGTTTGTGTTTTTATTTTATTTTAAACCTTAAAGGACATGGCAGCGCCTCGTGGCAGTGGCCAGGAACAGCTCTGTGGAAATGTCATGAGAGCTGTACAAAACGGAATTTTGTTTGTATACACTTCGTGTATGACAATAAAGTTTGTCTAAGTGTTTTAGAATGTAACCCTGCTTTGAACGTCTCCACAACTTTTTTCTTGACATGATTTGATATTTTCTCTTTTGATTTGGCATGGTTAATTGTGTTAATTGAACAATGCTACAAGTCTTTTTTTTCACATCCAACTTAAATGTTATTTAAAGGTTAGGGTTTGCAACCAAGCCTGTGCTGTTTGCAAAGCTTGACTTGTTATCTGAAAAGGAAAGACTGTGGTTCACACATGAAATGCTGCAAAAGCAGCCTGATTTTTGTTTCCAGTGTTATATTGGAAAGTCTAAGAAAACCTTGGTCATTTCAGGATTTAAGATATTTATATATGTTTTGTTTAGTTTTCTTTAGAAATCTGTGTCTACCTGCCAAGTGTTACAATCATCCATCATTACTCTTTAAAGAAACTTAGATAATGAAAGCTTCCACATCTAATTTCTCTCAAGGATTAATTTCATTTTTTTTGAATGAATTTAGTTGTATTTTTGAAGCGCATTCATTTTAGCACACGCCTTTGTTGAAATGCGTGCAGAAACACACTCTCTCTCTTTTACACACACTGGTGTTTTCTGTGTGAGCGAGGTTTTCCATTAGCATTTTTTTGTTTGTTTTTTTGCAGAGATCACAGGTTGTTCTGTTTCCTGCCATGCTGCGTGTTTCACCACAAAAGTTAACCAGCCTTCGGTTGCTCTTTGCTCTGCAGTGAAGCTGATCACTGGAAAATCATCAGCACAACAAACACATTGCAGCTGCATGAGCACAGACACAGTTACTGTTCAGCCTGGTTTGAAATTTACTCTTTATTTGCAAAGTTACATTTATTTTTGGACAAAAAAATTGAATCTGGAATAAGAACAAAATTAATTCACTTTTTTTCAGTTTATTGTTTAGAGTGTTCTGCTGCTTTTATGTTGGTTCTCATATTCTTGGCTCCAGCAGTGCCAGTCTCCAAAGAGAACTGATGTGAGCTCCAGATGTTGGAGTAGACTATCTGGAGACAGAGAGGGCACAGGGTGCTTGCAAGGATACTCCTTTCCCTTATGTGTAAATAATATATCACTGTTTTACAGGGTCAGCTGCTGTTTTTGGCTTTAGTTATGCTCGACATCTTTGATCAGTTATTGACTTTTAATTCTGCTTCTTAAAAACAATTGAGGGCTGTTTTTACATGAAATCTATTTGCATATTTGAGATAAAATGGCTGCAGATATTATGTATTTTAACACTTTTGGAATGGTTTGTGTATTGTGATAAAAGGTTATAAAGTTATACCTAGAAAAATCCTGGTAATGCAATTTTCTAATCTCTACATCTGCTTTTTTGCCTGAATCATTGCCAGGCAACAAGCGTATATGTTCTTGGCAACAGAGAAACATTATAGATTAACTAGCCATTCCATCAATTAATGTAATCCAGGAACAGCACACTACTGTGAATGGGTGAATCTTAGATACTGAAAACAATAAAGAAATGCCAATCAATTCGATTTGTCTAATTTAACATGATAATGAAAAATCTTCGTTATGCTCCAGGGTTATCGGTGGAATACCGCAAGGATCAGTGCTAGGACCAATTCTCTTTACTATATATATGCTCCCAATTGGTAGAATTATTAGACATTGTGGGATTCATTTCCACTGATCCTGATGATACTCAGCTATATCTGTCAATACATCCAGATTAAACTAACCCATTACATAGACTACAATCATGTCTTGAAGACGCGGATGACTCTTAACTCTGCTTCTGAATGCAGACCATACAGAAGTTGCTGCAGGTTTATTAATGTTTCAAACATTTTTTAAAAGTAGAATGGGAGGCAGATCTTTTATTTATGAGGCTCCTCTCTTGTGGAACCAACTACCAGTTTTAGTCTGTGAGACAGACACCCTATCTACTTTTATTGGTAGGCTTAAAACTTTCTTTTTTGATAAAACTTATAGTTAGAGTGAATCACGTTATCCTGAGCTATCTCTATAGTTAAGAGCTTGGTGTGAGGGATCGTCTTCAAGTCAATCCAATCAAATAGTTTTACTTAGATAGAAAACTTGAACCAATCTGACTGTATGGTGATCTTGTCGAATTGTCTCAACTGTGTTGAGATGACATGTGTTGTAATTGGTGCTATATAAGTAAACTTAATTGAATTAAACTAATTTGAGAAATAATAAATCTGGATAAATATTTCAACAGTTTTAAGTTGGGATGACATGTACATTTATTCATGTTGCGCCGATGCCATTTTTGGCCCCAATACCAATACCCAATACCTAACTGTCCGGTATTGGCTGACACTGATTCCAATGATACCATCTGTTTGAAATTGATGTGTGTGTGTATATATGAAGAACTGCATACTATTTGGATGTAAAATAATTGCCATCATGGCTTTGTCAAGCTGCTACCTACCTTTGTGAAGCAGCAAAAAGACTAATACAAAGTGAATCCAGTAGAACTTTTTATTGCCTACCTGGAATGGGTGAAAATTGACTCTCAAAATGGTATCGGTGCCCTATTTGTCTGTACTCTGCGATACCGACACCACCATTTTAGTGCTGGATTGGGGCCCTCTATGATATTGTATCGGTATAGGTGCAACACAGACATTTATTTAAATAAATCTATATCATCTAGCAGAATTAAAGGAAAAAAGAATAGTCACAAAACAGAGAAACTTCTCTAAACTAAAGAAAATGTATTTAGTTTGGATTAAATGTTACATAAATGTTTGAGATTAACAGCATGTCTGTTTTATATTATACGGGACTGCTTAGAATCAACTGATTTCCGTAATCAGCTCTGATATAAGATCTGTGGACATTTGTTTTCCATCAATTATCAAATGCATCGACTAAAAAGTCACAAAAGTTTCAAAACAGGAATGCATTAAACAACAGAATGTACATTATTATATTTTTCTGAGAAATAAATCAAAGGACATAAATAGGGAATAATGTAATTCCTTCATATTCAGTTTTATTACTGCTCATAACAGTCTCTTTTTGGGTCTTTCATGCGTTATTATGTAAAAAAATAAATAAATAAATAAAAAAAAATAAAAATAAAAAAAAGGAATAAGTGAGTCAAACAAACCCAAATATCAGTGCAGTCTGGAAATAAACAAACAATAAAACTTGTAAAGCCACCCTAATGGTGAAACGCTAAAACTTAAAATGTGTTTCTGTTGTTCTTTTACTATATTAACCGATTCATATGCTAGATTTATTTCCACCTGGTTTTCTTGGATGTTTTATAACATAATTAATACATTCTTTTATACTGGAATCAAAAACAATACATTTCTCAGTATAAGATAAATGTCATGTAATATTTAAGCTGTATTTGACTGTTTAGACAGAGACAATTACAGCAGCTCGAACTGCATCATGCTCATGTATTTCATTTAAAAAAAAGATTTGAGCTTTCTTTTGCTCCTCTTTAAACTTTCACCCTTAACGCCCCCCTTTCTTATTTTAAAAGCAAATGCTGAAGTTGCTGTGCTCATGTAATACAGGCAATTATTGATGGGTAAGAGGTCATTAGTCTCCAAAGATACCATCTCTAAATCTCTGTATCCATCCATCACTTCGGCAACAGTGTCCCCTTCCTCACATCTCGTTTCACGCTCTTCCTCCTCTCCCTAACTCTGTTAGACCTCCTCGCCTTGGAGCCTCAATCTCCTGACTGGTGTTACCTCTAATTAAAATACTGTGGTGGAGACAAACAAAGTTTGTGGATTTTTGTCCTGGTTTTCCCGCACAAATCATTGCTGCAACAGGGAAGCTGGGATGAGGCCAGCTGAACGCAGGGTCATCAACATGCATCGCTGCCCATGCATGAGAGTTAGCATATTCTAAAGCACTGATAAGACCTCTTGTGTACTTTGCAGCTAATTTGAAGTCAACTGACAAACTGACCAGGAAGTACAAAAAAATGTCAATGACGGTAGGTGTTACTGATTTAGATTACAGGAAAAGATCTTATCTGGTGCAGCTCAGGTCATTTTCACAGTTTGCTGCTATAAAAATCGCTGAAACATGTTGATTTCACTAATGTCAACAAATCTTTCAGTGCTTGGTAACAGTTGGTAACAACACAGCAGGCTGGAGAGGGGATGCCTTGACCTACAGGCTGCCAGTGTCAGTTTGACCTCTAGTTCCTTAAATGTTGAAACTTTAATTTTCAGTAATCAGATTTGGTCTCCGTCTAAGAATAGATTGCCCAAATTATTTGAGTTGGGCCAGTAACAAGAGAGCTCACACATGCAAATGTATACTTAAAGGTCATACTGGGTAGGATATTTGGAAATAGCACACTAAATCCACTTTGCTTTAATTAGAGCTCTAATGAGAACATCAGCTTGTAACACATTAGTCTGGTCACTTCTTTGTAATTAAGTCGTACAGCTTCCTCTGCTGGATATCGCTCTGTTGCTATGAGTGGCTCGGGTCAAGAGTTTAGGCTCTCGCATTGCTTTGTGGATACAACAGTTTAGCTTTTTCCACAGAAGGGGCCTTAGCTGCAAGTGAAAATAATCTAAAACAGTGGTGTCCAATATCCGACCCTGAGGCCGTTTTAACCCTCAGATGATTGTTTTTGGCCTCTGACAGCAATTCAACAAAGGTATAAATTTTCTGGCCCCCTAGAAATGATAGAAACATTTTCAAATCTGAGGGCAAAACTTCTACTGACAAAAAAATAAAATAAAAAAAGCAGCAAAACACAAAATATTAACGTTATTTTGCTTTCATTTCATTTACAAAGTAAACAAGACATTAATTCAACATGTTTGGTAAAGAACACATCTACCAACATCTGTTCATATTCAAGAGCTTTTCTGTATTTGATCTACAAAGATTTATGGATTTGTTTTCTTCATAGCTTGTTTTATTAGATTATGCATGTTTAGCCTATCATTAAGTGGATAAACATAAGAAAGTTCACTACTAAGTTACTATGTGCTTCCAGTTGAGAATAAAAATCGAATTTCTGTGGCCCTCAAGTGATTTCAACTAGTTGAAAAAATTCTGGATTAGTGATCCAGAAAAATGACAAGTAAAAATGATAGTTTGTGTGTTTTAAAGTAATATAATGTTATGGTTATATTGTTTGTTATTTTAGCAGATTTATAACCCTTTAAAAAATGTAACCTAAAATGTTGTTAAAGTCATTCACAGTATTCCTCAAAGCCTCCAGGATTTCTGTAAAGATACAGAGCAAAGGATAGTTTTGAAGTATAAAAAAAATATACATTGTTTTCTAAATTCTGATGCCTGCATACTGTACTCTGATACCCCTAAATAAAATCCATATAAACTAACTGAATTTCAGAAGATATGAAGACCCAAGAGCTTTAATGAATAAATAGTATGATGAGGTGATCTGACAGGTCTGGTGAGGAGAGCGTGAGTCAGAGAAGCAGCCAAAGGGGCCACTGACTCTGGAGGAGCTGCAGAGATCCGCTTCTCAAGTGGAAAAATCTCATAACAGGAAAAACTATTTGTCATATACTAAAAAAATCTGATCTTCATCAAGAAATAAATGAAAGATATTCAAAGTGAAAGCCAAAAGTGGAAGAAGGAAGCTCTCTTTTGATGAGATCAAAAGTTAAGTACAAATATGAAATGCTTTGCTTACCGTCACTGCACATACTAATGGTGTGTTAGCCCTGAAAATATCATTTATACTTGCAGTGAAGTTCTGTAAAGTCCTCAATCAAAAGGATCTGGCTAGTTTTAGTTCAATCAGACCTGTGAACCTTTTTATGACATGTTTTTTTTTTTTAGTGAGGCGAATAAAAAGAGCAAAAGGAGTTTAATAATTCAGGCTTTACAGATTTGTATTAGTCACTTTTTTTTAAATCATCTATTATTTTCGTCACACTTTACACCATTTGGTCTTCCACATGTAATTACAATAAAACCCACAGGAGTGCATGGTTTTAATGTGATGAAATGTGAAAAATAACGAGTTTGTAATGTTTCTACCAACAGCACATATTTCAAAATCTGGCAAATTGACTCCAAACCATTTTCACTGTTTATAAAAGGCAACACACACACTCTGACATCTGGCTGCTGCTGCACAGCAACCGTTTTTTAACCAGACCACAGTGATGTAATGACTCTATGCGATCAGCACTGATTGGAACTCACTTTAGTCCATATGCTTTTTTTCAGTGAGGTGCTTGAAAGAGTAAGCATCAATTTATTTTTTCTTCACTTAAACTTCCAACCAGTTTTAACATCTGGACAGAAGGAGACATGATTGTTTTGACTGACTTCTAATTCATTTTTGTGGCTAAATTTGATTGCCCGACTATTCTGTGATTGAGTCAAGGCATTGTTGTATTCCCTCGTTGATGCACTAAATTGTCATTTTATAACTTATTATATTGCATGTATTCAGGTTATCCCTGCATGATAATCTGAAACATTCAAAGGTGTAAAAAAAGAGAGAAATCTTTAAGAGTGAAATACATTTTCACTGCACTGTGCAGAAACACCCTATCAGAAACAGAACAAAAACAAAAAAATTCCACAATTCAATAGTTAAAAAAAACTATAGCATGCAATTGTAAATATTATGTGCACTTAAATAGGGGCAGCGTGGATTCTCTGCATTCTTTTACCATCTGGATTGAGAGGTCAGGAGTTGCAATCGTGTTGACAAAAACATCTGTAAGACGTGTCTGGATGCATATCAGCGTACCATGATCTTGATACCCTTGTGCTCCTCTTTCCTCTGTTGCTGCTTTCTGTGGTTTGACCTTTGACTCGGCCATTTGGCTTTTCCACTGCTCAGGGCTCGCTGGTCATCCAGCTGCGAAGCAGTCTCTCTGAACTCACCAGCACATCTGTTCTCTTAATGAGTCCTGAAGAAGAACGGTGGCCTTTGAATTAAACTTAAATTAAAATCTAATTAAACACACTTGTTTGTTTTCCTATTGCGATGCTTCTTTAGCAGTTTCCTCTTGTACTACTGGCCTATTTTTTTCTGGCTTTCAGTCTGCAAGGTGAAATCTCCATAGTTTCCCTTTAGATTCTTTGCTCCCTCTGCAGAGATTCAGAGGAACTGCAATTTTGTAGATGTAGCTTGATTTAACTTACTTGATACAAGGACAAAATCAATCATTTCCTTATGCACATTGCAGTTTTAGTTTTTTTTTTTTTTTTACAAAATGAATAATTAATTGTGAATCCCTGCTGGCTGAAAAATGCTTTATTTTCTAGTTAAATTATGTCTTTCTATCCATATACTAGTGTATTTAATGTCACGCTTCATTCATTTTCTGTCACGCTTATCCCAAGCGGGGTCGCGAGGGGACAGGGGAGACCCTGGACATGTCGCCAGTCCATCCCATGGCTGTATTTGATGTATAAAAGTTAATTCATTTAAGTGACATAATTCATTAATTCAAATTTAAGTTGATTATAGAGTGGCAGAGATTTTAAAGCTTTTATTTATTTTAATCATAATAATCTCCTGATTACATCTGATTTAGGATGGCAGTGTTTCTTTAGACGAATAAAAAACAATTTCTAATAGAAAAAAAAAGTGTAATACTACGGTAGATTAAAGGATTTTATTTTTATGAGCTTCTTATGACTTGGCAATAGAGGCTCATCAGATTAGGTGTTCTCATTAATAAATACACCTGTACATAAATAGACATGTATGATTTGGTGTTGTGTGAGATGATACAGAGGAAAATCAAATATTTTAGACCCTATTCATAAAAATATAGGAGTCAATTTCAGAATTGGTTAAAAGTGTGAAAGGCTTTGTGTCAAAATCATGGCCCCAGCTTTAAAACCCTCCAATTTCTCCCACCACCCTTCATTCTTTTTGAACTTGTCGGGTCCCCACTACAGCACACAGGGCCCCAGTTTTTGATTTCCTCCCATCCCTCCTTTTTTTCTCTCCTTCCTCTATCTCTCTCTCTCTCTGTCTCCCCCCTGCTAGGATCCCCACAGCTGCGTGGACCAGGTGCGTTCCGCCCCGACACACTCACACATACACACAACGAGCAAATCGACACACATGCACACACACACCAACACACACCCTTACACTCGCCAACGGACGCAGCAGGAAATGCCTAATACCAGTTTTAGAATGATGCCACTATGCCAGCTTGACAGGGAGGCTGCAGGATCTGTCACAAGAGAAGGCGACAAAGACCAAGTGAGAAAGTGAGACAGATGGAGAGTAGTGTCTCGCCAAAAACTGGGAAACTCAAGGAATACGATTAAATATTTGAGTACTTTTAAGTCCAAAGACTCTGTAACATGTTCACCGTTTTACTCTGCATCCCAAAAGGTGTTCACATGAGGACAGTTTCTCTTCTGTCCAGCATCCTTTAGTTCTAGCGGCTTGGCCAGAGTACATTCAGCTACATGTATCTCCTGAGACCATTACCAAAAGGGACGTCTGTGCGCGTAAGTGTCTGTCTGAAGCAGGCCACGCATGTGTGACTTTATGTGTGGGTGGATGTACGTGTGTTTTACAAAAAAAAAAAAAGTACCAGTTATTTTGGTCTGTGGCTCACCACAGCTCACACTCTCCTCTCTTTTGTACTGAGCTCACACGGCCCTGAGAGCACAAAGGGGAAAAGTATGTGAAAGAAAGAAGTCAATGAACAGGGCCAAGAAAGAACCCAATACTTAAAAGAGATAAAGAGCAGCTGAAGGACGGGGCAAATTTTCAATCAAGATTTCAAACAAATCTAAATTGGTCCCATTCATGCTTTATCCCCGTTATTTGATGTCTTTTAACCCTCAGGGACATTTATTTGTGATTTTAAATATTGAATAGGTTGAGGTGTTGGTGCAAAGGGACAGGTTTTGTTTAGCGGGATTTATTTGAATATTTTACAATTATTCCAAGTCTTTCATTTGATATGTATTAGATATATTAAAATTCTGCCTTTGGCGCTGCAGAGCATTATTATTGTTAGCGATATTCCAACTCTTTTGGCAATCAGGCTCTTAAAGAACAAGACTCAAAAAGGTCTGGGACGTATATTTTGGCTAAAAAAAGTAACTTTTTCTTAATTTTGGTCCAAAATAATAATGCTCTATATCCCAGGAACACCTTTTGATCGGGGAAAGTGAGCGTGATGTTTCTTGGGCATCTATGGTCAAGGTGGGAGCTTTCTTTAATCATAACACAATATAAGGACCAATTGTTTTTCAGGGACAGGATGGCGCTGCTGAATTCATGAGGTTTACAAAGACATGCATGAAACAAGATAAAACCACTTTAGACAGGACTTTGGTGAGGCATTAATACATTATAACATCATTAAAAGATCAAGTTGAGGTCACTCAACTTTTTTTTTTTTCTTTTTAACAGTGCCCTGTCTGGTGATGTGGCAATGAGAATAATTGTCTTCATGCCAAAAAGAGCCCAAAAGATTTTGCTTTCACAGGTGCATAAAATGTATGCATATAAATTGCTTTATTATAATTATGCAGGGAGTTTTACAGATTATATGGACACTGCAATGTAGGTCAACGTCACTTAACTTTTAAACTCAGTATAGGTCTGATTTCTGATACATGAGATCTCTACCGTAGTCCTTCAAATATAATGAATTATAAAAAAAAATACACATACTACAATATTTTCCATATTAATTATTTCAATTCTAATTAAAGTTTTGTAAAGAAAAAAACATAAAGAGATTACTCAGTCCCCATTGAAATCTTTACAAAGAGTATTAAAGTCTTACTTCTTGCTTAAAGTCTTGCTTCTGACTGCTGTGAGACGTATTTATTTATTTAAACTTGTGTTCGCTGGGGGAAACAGTCTTTATATATGAAATTCTCACAAGATGTTAGATCTGCAAAGCTTAACTCTTTAAAGCCCGATCCAAGAATAAAACAAAACAGAAAATTACTTTTTTGGTTTGAAGTCCTTATTTGGCCTTTTAACAAAATATGTAAAAAGAAAAAACAGAAATACATTTTTGATATTAATAATTTATTACTATGCGATAAGTCAAGATTATTTTTTGTGTAGTATTTTGCCCTCTGTTATCAGGTATATCTGATCGTCTACAATAGGATTTTGAGCAAGGTTTTTACCATTAAATTATGCAAAAGGTGTCAGACGCAAAACATTTCAGAAACCGTATGTATCAAATATGATACATTTGGCATTATAGGGTTAAGTCCTGCAAATTCTTATAATCAAACGACTGGAGTCATAATCTCCTAAAACTAAACACATCTAACAAAAAACCTTACCCAGTTAATAAATAACTGCATCTTTGTCTTTGCATAATATAGTTGAAATAACAGAAGGAAACCAAACTATGAGGAAAATAAAATGATCAACATATTTCAATCTCTAGAGACAAATAGAGCAACAGTTCATTATGTTTAAATCAGCTTTTCATTCAAATAACCAGGATATTTATTACTGTAAGATAAAGAAAAGCTTCTAAGGTACGGCTCAGATAATAGAGCTATAATATCAGCACTAACCAAATCAGGCTCATAACGCCTGAAGCATGAATCCTTCCTATTCAAATTGAATGATTTTTATTACATCTTTATTACATTTCATTTTAAAAGAGAATTGAGAGGATTTTGGGGACCGTTTCATAAAAAAATTAACTTTGCAAATGGTTATTAATTAATACTGTCAGTGATTTTTAAAGTTATCCACATTTTAGATCCAAGTATTGAACAGCTATTGTGCAAGAGCAGGAGGAAAGATCATCAGTGTCTTTAATACCATTGTCCAAATTGCAAGCAATTTTTTTAATCTTCTAGTTTATTATCTGTGGCTTACATTGAACATTTTTCTTACATATTTAGCATAATGGAGTTTTGTAAATATATTAGGTTACTGATTGTTATCAAAATACAATGATGAAGATGTAAAAAATACGTTAAAAATGAAATAAAAGATTGAAATATGAAAGGATAACAACAAAATAAGTTTTTGAAAATGTCTGAATGTTAAAATAATATTAATGATGTTTCCCTCTTGAATTATGTGTTCGGTCCCGTTCAGATCTGCTATCTGAAATATTACTGAATATAAAACATGTGTCTTAGCTTCTTAAAGCAAGCAGAAGTTTAAAATTATGTTTAAAAGCTTTATTTAGGGATGAGGTTAATATCCAAGGTGGATTTCAGAATGTTTGGGCTTATACATTCATTAAATGTGTATAAAATGATTTGATTTGATCCTGCAGGATTAAAAAAGGGCTATGTTTGATTAGAATATTTTTTTTCTCTGCCTTTCCATGGCCCCTGGAGGTGTGTTGGGCTGGCTGGGGCCCAGAAATGCTGCGATGGGCTTTGGTGGGCATCCCTGCTCCCTCTGTGTTCCAGCTGCATGTTTGGGGCTCTGAGGGGGTCACCTTTGGTTGGTGTCGGCTAGTCTTGCTGCAGGAGTGGTGGTTCCCAGGCTTGGCCTGCCCATCTGGGTGGGGTTCTCGCTGTGTGCCTCTCAGGCCTGCAGGCTGCTGCTCGCTGGTGACCTACTTCTGTGCAGTGCATATGACCGCCCTCAGGTCATGCTTTGTGTCTGGCTCCCTGCAGCCTTTCAGAGCTGAGTTTATCTATCTCTTACTGCTCTTAGATGGCAGGAATCAGGGATTTGATGATGTCCTCACTACAATTAGAAATATACACCTCCAAACACACACTGAGTAAAACATAAACTTGCCTTATTCTACAGATATGCTCACACACCCACACTGAAAAAAACGATGCAACCACTTTTGGCATTTACTTAAAGGCTAACACGATTTTTTTTTTTTTACATTGGGCCCTTGATTTTACGTTATTACATCATGTTCTACTCACCCATATAAGTTTTGTGTCATTTGGAGCTCTTCTGAAGATATTCCGTTAGGTTATATCCAAGTAACGTCTTTCTATGGGCAACGAGTTGAAGGCACAAAATAAACTATTCATAATCTGTCATTAGATAAATCATTAGACTTTACTTGGATATAACAAAACCGAATATCTTCGGAACAGCTCCAAATGACACAAAACTTATATGGGTGAGTAGAACGTGATGTAATAACGTAAAATAAAGCTTCCAATGTAAAAAAAAAACGGTGTTCCCCTTTAAGCATATTTAGTTACTTTAACACAATTGTTTCATGTCCTACCCTACCTCAACACAGATACTTAGAAGCTTGAACATCATACTAAAAGGTTACTCTCTTATTCATGCTTCCATCCTGCTTTGATGCTGAACTGAATCAGGATCAGTTAACAGAATCAGGATATCAAATGTCCAGACATCCTGCATGTAGAGAAGATTTAGAACTGCTCTGACAACTGTAGGCAAACTTCTTCTCTATTCTGTATTCCTGAAACAGCACAAGACACCCACTTTTATTCATTAATCTCTTAATTCTATTTCAAAAACTTACAATTTTACATTTCTATGTTTTGACAAGAAGCTTTATTGTCTTGTGTTGTCTTTAAGACCCCATCTGAACACACTTTGTTATAGATCTGGTGAACTGTAAAGTGCCTTGAGATGACTTGTGTTGTGAATTGGCGCTATATAAATGAACTGAATTGAATAGAATAGACCAAGCCTATAAATGCTGCAGCAGTGAGATTATGAGTAGCTGTATATTATCAGCCATAAGAAACCTACTAGAAGGTAAAGGAGGTGCAGTCTGAAGCCGTTGTATAGGACTGATACACTCTAAAAACTGGCATTTAATGGTTGATAACATCAGAAACAGGTAGATTACTACATGATTCTATGTGTACGACTTTAAAGTTCATCTTCGAGGATGCATGAAGAACAATCAGACCCACGAACATTAAAGATTTCCTCCATTTTTAACACTAGAAAACTGGTACTCGAGGCACAATGACCACATCATGTAACTAACTCACCAATCCCTTGGAAGAGTTCTGCTAAACAACAAACATCATTTCTGCTCTTCTCCTTAGATGTGGTTTAAAAACATACTTTTCTCAATACGTTTCCCACGTAAAATGTCAAGTTTTCACAATAGAGACACTGTTTTTCAAAATTTTAAAATCAATTTTCCCGACTTTGCAAACGTCACTTAGTTTTATATTCAGCACTCAAGTTTGACCAGAAAATGGCGACAGGTGATTTTTGTGCAATGGAGGCAAATTTTATAGTGCATAAAAGAAAGAAAGCATAGTGTATTTATTGTTTACTGTAACCACATGCATAATCCATTTCAGGGTTCTTGTGTACCACCTTGTATAACTTTGTTCTTTCATGATAAAATTTAGTTTTATCATGCAATAAAATTTTATAAGATATACTTTATAGTGAGTTCTGAGTTTAAGTCAATAAAAAGATGATGTAAAAATTCTTCCAACACACTTATGTTCTATCTGCACCAAGTGTAACACTAAAGAGAAAAAGAACATAGTCATGACTTGTGATTTCCATTCATCAGTGTTTAATACTGAGCTCATCAGTGTTTAAATTGTTCTTATAAATTTTTGATGGTTTGCGTTAGTCATTTGCAAAACAAAATCGGCTCTGAAAGGAATTCATATCGTTTGGAAAACAAAGTTTGATTTTGTAGGAGAATTGAAGGATTTTTGTGTGTAGAGTTCTGAGAATATTGGGCACATTTTCTAAGAATGTTCTTAAATGTTCAAAAAAAACTTGAATAACCTGTGAGTATTTGTTTACTCAATATACGTTTATCTCATAGATAATGATGACCTTTCAATTTACAGTCAATGCACATTTCACTGACCTCTTCAAGGTGAAGATGAATTACAGGTTGTAATCAAAATGGTTGTCAACTAAATATATTTTAACAGACAATGTGAATGAATGATAAACCAACATCCTGATATTTTATCTAATGGGTTCAAATGTGCTTAGATAATAGCCTTATTTTGGCTGATGAGTTAACATTTTCAAACTATTGCATGTTACAATCTCTTTTGGCAAAAAGCTCCAGGTACTCATTGCAACACAAGAGAAAGACGTTTGATTTAAAGAGGTCCTACACTTTGGGAGGATGGATAGTTATGTTCTCTTTGGCTTTAAGACCTGTTTATATTGCTTTGTTAAGTTTTATATCAGCCTGCTGAAAACATGCCTCATATTCTCTAAACCCTACTCGCAATTCAAGAAACACAAATACAATATTTTTTTATCTATTTATTCTCCTGCACAATCCAATTTTATTTTCAAACAAAATTAATTAATCTCTGAATTCTAAAAAAAAACATGAAATAAA
>NW_015150658.1:1024060-1031786 GCF_000732505.1 Cyprinodon variegatus
TTTATTTTCAAATAAGAGCCAATTGTTTCAGTGTTAAAAAAACTAGGATGAATGAAAACACAAATCATGACTTTTTCCTTCAGTGTTAGACTGCTGCAGACAGAATTTAAGAGTGTGGCAAAATATTGACAATAATTTATACTATTCAACTGCTCAGTATTTTTTATTTTTCCCTTAAAGAAATCACATTCAACCAACACAAAAACATACAAGCAAGCTGAATTCTCTGTAAATTTTATCACTGCAAAAAAAACAAACCACCAAACTATGAAGCCTCCCTACATGCATTCCAATGTTGGCCTCCATTGCAGCAAAACAGAAGGTCTTACCTGCTGCCTTTTTCTGCTCCAGCTCGTATATCTAATAGTGTTTGCCCATGTGTGAAAAATATACAGTCAAGCGAATTACATTTAGTGCATTCTTTGTGAAAACTGGATTTTTCCTGAATAAAATTCTGCCAAATGCATCAAAATTGTGTCTGGTGTTAAAAAGTGTTTTAGAAATAGATCTAAAAACACCAAAAATTATGTTTATAGTTCAGCATTACTGGATGAAGGGGTTTGTGTGTGAGTTACATGCAGCGGCCATTGTGCCTCATGTGCTAATGCTTGTGTGTAAACAGTCGATGCTGTGACTTCCTCACATTTAACACCTGTCTCTTTATTTTACCTCGACTTTATGTAACAGACACATGCAAAGTATCGCTAAAATGTGAATCAGAAGAAAAACGACTTAGGCTTTAAAGGTACAGTGTGTAATCATTACAGGGATTTACTGCCATAAATATATTATCTATATGCATGTTATTTACTATTATTACCTATGAACTGAAAGTCTCTCTCTTTATGTTTTTCTTGCTTTAAAAATTGCTATGTATAATTACACAGGAGTGAGTTTTGTGGAGGCAGACTTCTTTTGCGCTAAGGCAGTGTACACTGCAAAAAAATCTTAATCTAGATAAGTCATTTTTTCTTTAAAAAAGTGCAGTTCTTGAATTTAGAAGGTAAAAGAAACATTTTGCTAATGAAACAAGACTATTTCCATTTAAAATAAGAATACAGGATTGCATTGTCTTATTTCAAGTGCTTTTTATCTAGATATCTTATTTTTAAAGTAAAAATACTCCTTCCATTGGCAGATCATCTCATTAACTCACTCAAATTAATGGTAAATACACTTGATTTAAGAAATTTTGCTCATTTCTAAATTGTTTTTGCAGTGTACAGCTAACAAACTAGTGAAAGTAGAGATCCACATTACATTGGAATGGGACTGAAGCAAGTTAGGCTTATATGCAATCCATTTTTTTTTTATCTTGCATCTTTCTTCTGCACCCGGTCCATGTTTGTTTTGGTCAGAGTGCCCAAAACTGGGGGACGACTCACCTGCACAACAGAAGTAAGGGGAGATGGCTTCATGTCGTTGCAGTGTGCATGTTTAACAATTAAAGTCTCTAAAAATCTGTGGTAAATTTGGCATCTAAACAACAATCCAGTGTCACCAACAGCCTTCAGATGCAACCAAATTAGGAAACATCCAATGGTCCAATGGTGAAAAAATGTATCTTAATTAAAATCCAGCTGACCTCAGAGGTTTGTTGAAAACATTAGAGAACAAACAGCATCATGGAGATGAAACCCAGCAGACAGATCAGGGACAAAGTCTGGGAGAAGTTTAAAAAGGCTCTTTTACCCCAAGCTTTGAACATCTTTTGAAAACAGTAACACCATTACACAAATGCAAACCTACCAAGGCAGAGAAGTTCACAGAAATGGGCAACCTTGGCAAGGAAATCGTTGATGGAAATTCTGGAGGAGCAACAGAAATTCACACCTGAAGTAACTGTACTGTTAGTCATAATGATGTTGAAAAAAATGCTGGTTTCCGAAAAGTCATTTAGAGAAACATTGTAGTGACACCATTATGGTGTGGGATTCTTCATCAAAGATGAGGTCAGAGTTGAAAAATATTGATGGAGCTAAATTAATGGACATCCTGGAGGAAAACCCTCCGCTGGGGCTCTAAGGAGAGAAATATCAGCCGTGGTGCTGCCATCAATGCCTTTGTTCATAGATGTTGGAGCTCAGCCTGTTTTTCCAGTGTAGTCCTGTTTCTCTGACTGTGACTAACTGGATGTGCTCTCTTTCATTCTCTGACATGGGAGCTTGCTTGGAGCTCCACTTCCTGGCTGTTTGTTTCCTGTGGAGCTGGTTGAAAGTCACCTTTTTTATCTCTGCTTCTTTTGCTTTGAAAACCAAGTCGACGTCAGCTCACACTGAGCCTCGTTCTACTGGAGGTTTCTTCCTGTTAAAAGGGAGTTTTTCCTCTCCACTGTCGCTACAAGCATGCTTGGTGTGAGGGGTTGCCTTGGAGTCGTGAGTCATTGCAATCAACTGGTTTTCCTTCCATTCAAAGAAAACTTTGAATCAGTTTGACAGTAAGATCTGGTTGAATTGTCTCTCTAAAGTGCCTCAAAATGATGTGTTGTGAATTGGTGCTATATAAATAAACTGAATAGAAAATTTAAACTGCATCCATTTAAAACAATGTCCTGCTTTAATAAATAAATGATAGAGTGTTTTAAATTTGGGTACAGCAGCAGCAGAAAAGAGGCCAGATCTAAGCTTCACGTAGAGCTCAAGCTTGGCCCAATATAACAGCCAATCACACCTTTTAGTACTGAACATGTGTGGCGTGAAGCAGATACATACATGTCTGTGTCCAGCTTCAGCGTCATGTTAAAAAAGTCCCACTACACAACGCTGTTACTCAGTTTCTGTTCAACTTTTTATCTACCAGCTAGATCTTCACATGCTTAGACAAACAACAGTTGTTTCTTTATCACTAAAAATCTTCACTTCATGTTAGTAAAAAACAAAGCCTGCTCTCTTACAAGCAGCTGAAGCTGGTCTTATGACTTCAAAACTAAATTAGGAATTACCTTTAACTTATTATTGGCTGGAAATACTTTATTGTATACCACAAACATGGTTATTAAGAATGCACAATGTTTAACATATTTAAGCCTTTTTATTGATAATTTTTCTGAATTAATGACGTTCTCCAACTTTATTTTAAATCCTAATTTATTGATCAAACATATTAAAAAAGTGCATTAATTTAAATCATGCAGAAAAATGTGAAAACAGCCATTTGAAGGCAACTTTCAGAGGTCAGTGGGAACAATGGTGCAACAAACCCACTGGTTAGCTGCAGCATTAATGCAGCCCACAAATGACGTCTCCCCATCACTTTGTGTTCGAAACTTAGAAAGACTGCCACACATACGCAGTCGACGGATACCCAATCATACACCCTGCTAACACCTCAGTGTGGCCACACTCTCACCTCAAACCTTTCCATTCACTGAGTGACAGGCCAAATTTTCCACCAGCGGATGTTTTTTGAGGCCAGCTATTGTTTGAAGAAACAGAAGACCTCGGTCGGGCCGAAGAAAGGCGCGTTTTCTGAAGGATGCCTCATGCTTTGTTTGTAAGGTGCAAAAATTGCACTGCTTTATATAGAAATTCAGGCTTTATCTCTGAAAAAAGTGTGAAATTTAAGATTTATCTGGCATAAAGTCATAACTTCTATTTGGTAGGAACAACACAGCTTTGTCTTTGCATATATGGGTATAAAACATCAAATCTTTATACCAAATTGTATTTTTTTTTTTTGCTCTTGCTCAGATGCACACACTCCAACAGGAAGAGTGTGGGTGTTTGGGAACAGCTGCATGGAGAGGCATCAGACCCAGCTTCCTCCTGGTGCAGCGATCACCATCTCTCCTCCCTTTTTCTCTTTCACTCCCTCCATCTTCTCATTTCCTTGATGTTTAATTATTCTCTTTTAAAAAAGATATCTATTTCTCTCCCACACAGCAAGAAACGGAAAGTATCACACCACCATCTCATGTTGGCCTAACTTGAGATTCAATCTGCACCGTTGGCAGAAATTAGCAAGCTTTGGCACCCGCGCAGAGAACAGTTTGTGCATGTTGCAACGCAAACACCATGTGCATACGTGTGTGTCCTGTTTTTGTCCTCTTTCTACGTAATGGTGAAACATCAGCACATCGCCACTTGAAAGCCTGAATATTGCACAACATTTTCCTGTCTCGGGTTCTAATCGCGGCGCTTGCTGGCAACGTTAGAACTTTCCTCCACTTGCACAGCTGTGTGAGGTGAGGCTGAGATGACTCAAGAGGCAGATGGACGGAGCAGATAAAGATTCAAGATGTTTTGGAAATTTGACTGTTACATCAGCGTCTCGGCTGTAAAATGTCAATGGTTGCCATCATCTTTGATGCCGATTATCAAAATGATGAACGGATGCTGCTTGTGTTGGCAAATTTCTGCACCATATGAAGGTTTCAGCTCCAGTTTGAATCAAGGCCAGAAGGATCTTCATGCACAGGTGCAAAAGGTTGAGCATCTCTGTGTTTCACTTTCTTTTCCGGTTTTCTATAACTAACTCCCAAACTCTAACACTCTGCACCATTCCAGCCAGTCTTCCTGTCTTTAACATCCCTTTAAAGCCTCTTTCAGACACTTTCTGTAAGCAGCACGCCCCCAGTGCACAGTGACAGCACTGAAGACACTCAGCAGTTATTTCTGGGTTTCCTGTGTGTCATGCGGTGGTAGCTTGAGTTAGCTAGCATGGCTGACAACACACAGGCTCACAGGTGCAGCATGTCACAGAATGGGCCATCAGCCAGAAAGCCTGTGGGCCAGTTAGTAGTCAACTGAGCCCTGCAGCACGTGCTGCCCTCCACCCTCTGCAGCTCCACTCCCAGAGGGAGAGAGAAACAACTTTTTTACATTTCCTGAGTGGATTTACCATTGTGTGTATGAACGTGTGTGAGCTCACCACAAGAACCTGCTTTTAGAGAGCTTTTTATTCAAAGTTTGTACCAAACTTTGACATAGCTAACTACACAGCGTTAGCTTTTCCTTACTCCCACTGAGTTAAATCTTCACCAACAGATCAGAGCTCCAGTGATCCAGCTTGCAGAGGAACCAGGGTTTGCCTTCTCTCCCCAGCTTGCCCCCTAAACCACAGATGCAGGAGCCCAGACAAGGCTGCACTTCTCTGGGCCGCACAGAGACACTGCTGTGCTCTGGTTCCTGGAGCCCCGATGCTCTGATTGAGACCGTGTGCCCCTGCAGGAACCAGAGGGAGGGGATGGGAGAGTATGGGAGGGGACGCAAACACATCTGGCATCTTAAAAAACCCCCACATATAGCTTTACATACCATCATGAAATAAATGTATGAGTAATTAAATATGAAAGCTACAAAAAACATGCACAATCGACCTGCTAGAGCTGACCAGTTTGGATGAAACAATTATGTGAGGAGCAGAACAAGAAGGCTGAGCTGTTCGCCAGCTGGTAAGAGAGCACTACTATTGTTCTGTTATACATCCAACCAAACAATGCTGTGTTAGTGTCTTTGCCTGCAAATTACGTTGTGCAAAACACATAAAGAGGAAAAGCCAAAAGAATAAATAGAAAGATGTATATAAATACTGCATATAAATAACTTGAGATCTATTGATGCTGTCAAAGATGAGTTAAATAGAAAAGGCTGTGAAAAGGAGGACACAATAGAGAGCATATCAGTGCAAGAAATTTGCGTGGGTGCACGCCTGTGCAAGGTGTCTTTTTGGTGTCTTTGCTTGTTTTGCGTGGGCGCTCCCTTTTGCATTAGGCGTCGGTACAGGACGACGTTCGAGGTGGTGGTTGAGACGTGTGTTTACATGACTGCATGTGCACGTGTGGGTAAAAGTGCAGAGAACGTCTGATAAACAACCAACACCTTAGTGTCTGAGTCTAGGCCCGATTTTTCCACAGCACCACCTGTTTTCACCAAAATGTTCTTTCTTTCAGACCATTGGGAGGATTATTTCCAACCTATTACCTAAGGAGAGAGTCATTTGAAAATGCTTCTCTTCGCAGGATGATTTAGGGACTGAGGAGCAAGCCGGAGAGGGACACTTTGTAGCTAGCTGTGGGGCCATTATAAGCCCATCTGCAGACAATAGGCTCTGTTTGATGGGCATACACAGCCTGGTTCCTGTCCTGCCTTTGCTCACTGTGTCTGTGTATAGATGCCTATATGTTTGTACCATGCATTTCCAAGCCCCTTTCGAACCTATCACAAAGAAGCCCCACACTCCTGCAGCTACTTTTAAATGTGACTCGTTTTTGCATGATATTCTCCCTGCATATCTCTACTCATTCTGAACACTGTGTGGTGGAAATAAACAGTGGCTCACTGAGGCCACTGAAGCAGGTGGCAGAGAAACTGATCCAAGAGTATGATTAGAGCTCTCACCATCAAACCCAAGGAGCTCAAGCTCATCTTATTAAAAGGTTATCTCTAGTGTTAAAAAAAGAAAAAAAATCAAACTGAAATGCAAAGTATAAGCAGGCTCTGGAAAACAGCTTGTTGGCCAAACCACACACCACTTAGAGCAGTTCGATCAAGCAAGCCGCAGCTCCACATGCCTCGACACACACAAGCACGCGCACACGCACGACTCCTGCATGCAGACACATGCAAAAATATCTGCCCCAATACTAAAATAGGCCCGGGGAGGTTGCACCTGCACCTGTGCCCGGGTCCACACCTACACACAGGTGTCAGGATGTGACACATACACACAGACAGAGAGATAGCAGAGAGGGAGGGGGAAAACAAGAGCGGGGTGAATCACACTACTGCGGTCGACCAGAAAGCTTTTTCTAGATATCATCTCTGTATTTTGGATTCTAACCATGAGTGTGATTTCATTTTTAACTGCACTTTCACAGCAGTGTTTAATTTTAAAAAACACGCCGCACAGAACGGCTTCCGGGATTTCTTGCTTGTCTTCTGAATGATAATAACGATAAGAGAATTTTTTTTTTATCCTAATTGTGGTTTTGCAAGAACGTTTCAGCAAAAACTGTACCAGACAGAGAACATACGGGCTCGGAGTTTCTCATTCCGCTTTCCAGAATGAGTCCAATTTAAACGTGTTTCTGAGTCACGGCCATGTGTCCCTCGCTGCTGTGGCGCGTCCCTTCTCAGTTGGGGCAGAACAGTTTACAAATATAGCAAAATACTGTGGGCAGGCGTGTGCATAAATTAGCGGCAAACAGATGCAATATACAAATGAATGAAAATATTGGTTTTATTGTATTCTAAATTAAAATGGAAAAGATGGTTTACATTTTTTTATTCTTTACAATCCGTTAAAAAAAAATACAAAGTAAAAATGAATAAAAAAAAAACAATTATTCTCTTTTAATAAAAAAATAATCATTTTTACAGTAATTATAAATCGACCAAATTCAAAGCACATAATTTTTCCTCCAGTTTTTTTTCTTTTCTATTTTTTTAGTTTCTTAACTTTCAAAATAAAGTATTTTGTTTTAAATGATTTTAAACATGAAAAAGGCAACTGGAAGTTACTCATATTTAAGAAATACCACCACCTTGTGGACACTGACTGGAACTGCAAAGCCCATTTTTTCCCCTTTTTACCCTTAATGAGTTCACTTTTTCTTTTATGCAATTTTTTAATCCTTGAATCAATTTTTTTGTGTGATAACTTTTAAGCTACATATGTCTATAAAATCCTTTGCTGCTTATTCTTATGTTATGGCTAAAGCACTAAATATGTCTTTGCAGGTTTATTAATTGAGTTATTACATGAATAACAACACAGTTATGTAAAA
>NW_015150658.1:1031796-1039764 GCF_000732505.1 Cyprinodon variegatus
TTGACAGTACACATTATGGCCATTTTATGAGGTACACCTGTTAAGTAGCTGGTAAAAAAGGCAGAGACTCTGTAACTTATTACATTTACTCATCCAGATGTGACGGTTTGCTGGAGCACAAGTTAAGCATCAGAATGGGGGGAAATACCTAACCACAGGTACTTTCATGGGTGAAACTGTTTTTTTGATGTTAGACGATAATAACAGAAAGGCAAAGGTAGCGCAAATAAGCACTCTATGCAACCAAGGTATGCAGAATACCATATTTGAAGACGAAACATGTTGAATGTTTGAGGCTACAGCTGCCAAGACCGGAGCTGCCGCCACTTCTGTCAGCTGAAAACAGAAAACTGAGAAGATATTTCTCTCAGGATCACAAAGATTGGACAACATTGAACAATAACTTCTTGGAAAAACATTCCGTCTTCAGTTGAATCTCAATAACAGCTTCAAAAATGCAGATGGTATGATCAGAATCTGAGCTAAGAACAGGAAATAATAGATCTAGCCTCTCTTTAATCAATGGTTCAGTTTGGCTGTGTTAACTTAATGCAGTGGGAGATAATCTCCTCAAAGTTGAGCCCGTTAGTAACCCTAACCCTCCAGCAGGATAGCAACATGCCATAAAGGTGAGATCATTTCTAACTGGTTTCTTCAATATAAAAAAAGTTTGTTACGTCTCAAATTTTTTTTTATATTTTAACCAATTTTGTGATTTTTTGCAATAATCACAATAATGTAGATGATTAATTCAAGGGTTGAATGGTTTTCTTGACCCTGAAAGCATGCTTTGTTGCAGGACTTTACTGTTACTGTTAAAAAAGTAAAAAAAAACCCAACATATTCATGCATGAATCTGCACCCTGTCTTCAACCTTCTCTTCCCTTTATGACCATCTAAAGGACCGGAGTGAGAAAGTAAATGTCTGGCTCTTGCTAAATTTCATGTCACCAAAATTCAGTGTCTCTGCGATTATAAAAACTGTGATAAAATAATTGCCCGGCTCTATTTCACGTTACTGCAATGGCCTCCAATGTCACAAAATCTTAGTCCAGTAGAGCCTCTTTGCAATCTTTAGTTCATGGATGTGCAGCAAACACATCTGCAGCAACAGGGTGAAGTCAAGTCATCTCAATATGAACCAAAATCCCAGAGGAATGTTTCTGACACCAGATGAATTTATTCAACAGTGAAAAAGGCCAGTTCCACAGATATAAAGAGTTAAACCAGCAAGGTGTACCTAATAAGTTGGACGATAACGTATAATTTTAAGGTTTATGAAGGTATGAATAAATGTGAGTAATGCTGAATGGTTAGACAACACAAATACTGCAATTAGGCGTGGGAGATATGAAGATTTTGTATCTTTAAGGCTCAGAATATGCTGTAGATCTGCCAAAGCAGAGAGATGATTTCATTTTTAAAATGAAAATGTAAAACAAGGAGAACTCTTGGATGAAGTGGTTTTTAAGTCTTGGAAAAGATCTGAATGTGGTTTCTTGTATAGTCTGTAGAAGATGAAGTGAACGTTGGTCCCCTACACACCAGCGTGGTCCGCTTCAAGGGAGATAGTGAACTTCAGGATCTACGTAGATCTTTTCGGTCTGAAAGTGTTTAAATCTTTACAATACCTCCTAGTGTCTGTAAACCTAAAAAAGCAGGCCGTAGTCTCTAACTCCTCCCTGTCTTCTTCTGTGCACAGAGCAACAGGCTAAAGGCCAGCTGCCTCATCTGCTGCTCTCAATAGACAGCCTCTTGAACAGCTATGCAGGCTGCAAGATGTTGGTTTGCTCTGTTATCTTTTTTTGTTGTTTTTAAATACAAATTGAACAAGGATAAATAAAGGAACATAGTTTTGGGGGGATTCCTTACTCAATAGAACCAAGTCCCCTGTACTATCCTGGTGAAAGTACTCTTAAATACAGTGTTTATATCTCTGGTAAAATGTCACTATTTGTAAATAAGAAAAAAATTAGACCATGATAAATCTTATTAAAAGCTTTTCCTACTTTGATGTGACAAATATCCTGTCCATTTTAAATAAAAAAAGGGAATCTATGGATGAAGAACAGAAAACAAAAAAATACTGCATTAGTTCCTTTGTAAACACCCTTAAAGTAATGCTGGACAGAACCACCATTTGATGGAGTGTTAGGATTCAGACTCAGGTTCACACCAGTCGTCAAATCAGCAAGTCTGAAGGAAACAAGAATTTACACCAAACAAAACTTCTAGGCCTGTAAATATGTAATGTTTAGTGTGAAGAAACCAAACTGGACCACCGCTTCAAAAGCTACAAAGAGCATAGAGGTGGTAGCATCATGATCCGGGGTTGCTTTTGTTTATATGAAACTGAAGTTTTAGTCAAATTGGTATTATGAAAAATTCTAAATTAGATATGCAAACTTTAGATTCTGCCAGAAAGCTAAGGACGACGACGCATTTAATCTCTCAGCATCATCATTTATCTAAGCATACATCCAAGGTAGCAGCATAACAGCAAAATAATATAGCTAAGGAGAGTTAAAGGAGTTCAGAACTGGGTCAGACAAAGTTGTGCGGGTCAAAATAAAGAGACTCGAGAAGGACAGATGCTGTCACAATCTGAGTGATTGTCCAAATATGAGATGCAGATAAAAGCCTAAATAAACTGTTACATCAAAGCTGTAAGTTTTATCTTAAAGATGTAAACACTGATGGTACAGCAACTCTTTTATGGCTTCCTTTGTTTTGAGTTCAGTTTGGTTATGTCAAATATCAAATTAGATGTGGGAAAACTGCAGAAATGTTTGCATCATGAAAAGATTCTTTTCAATCACAGAAAGCTGATGTTTTATCAGAGCGTGTTTCTTTCTGAGATCTGCTGCATGTTAACTAAATGTCAGTTATGTTTGGTCCCAAATGGCAAAATATTGATCCCTTGGTTTATTACTTTGGCTTAAATGCACCTTGACTTTTTTTTTCCTTTACTGTTTTTTGAATTGCAATAAAATTGGGATTTTGACTTCAATGTAAAAAAAAAGTGACAACAACAAAAAATATCATAACCTTAATTGCTTTTCATATCACCCACTCCTAACAGAAATTATAGGTTTTTACAGTTTAACATATAGTTTTCCATGTTGATTATGAAAGAGTTAATAAAGAGCAAATAAGCATTAATATTAGTTGTCATTATTTGTTTCGTACATTAACTCTCTGATCCATCTCACATATTTTCCTTTCTTGTAAATATCTGTCTGTATAAATGAAGTTAGACATTATTAATATTGTTTAATATTCATCCTCAGATGCACATTTCTGTAACCTGAGTTGACTTTTCCCTCTGTTGTAAATGTGCCCTCGCTATAAAACCTTTTATTTGATGTCAGATCTTCTGTCTTTGTTCTCCTTTTACTTTGCTGCTGGTCTACTTCAATTTCCCCCTTATTGGATAAGAAAGTATATTTCCATTCTTTTGTATCACTGGTTTCTATTGACATGTTAATTATGTCACTATGTAGACTTCCTTCTTGTTTACAAAGAGCTATTTTATGTATTTAGTGTTTTAAATGTGAAAATATTTATGATTGATAAAGTTTGCATTTCTGCTCCATATTACTTATCATTAAGAAAATACTTTTTAAGGATGTTGTTTCAGTTAATAGATTTTGTTGCTGTGAAATATCCCCTTTTTTGGATTCATAGTTTTAATCGTCTGCCTGTGTTTGTCATCATTCACCTTCTCACAGCTCATCTTTGCTGCCTTCAATAGGACAACCAACCCCGGTGCCTTTCAGGCCACAGTAGCCTTTGGGCACCTTCTTCAGGTACTGCTGATGGTAATCCTCAGCATAGAAAAACTCCTGTCCCTCCAGGATCTCGGTGGTGATGGGACCGTAGCCTTTCTTGTCCAGCTCCTGAAGATAAAACAAACAAGCAAAAAAACATGAAACTGAATCCATGCTGCAGAAAAATGTATTTTTTACTGAAACAATTTAAATAGGTGATGGGAAACTCTTAACATGTAGCAGTTTATTCCCTGTGGTTTCCTTCCAAACATGCAGGATTTCTAAACTCTTCTCTGCCTTCATTTCCTTCCATTTGAGATATTTGTGTCATAATCCAATAAATAAGAAAATTGGTAAAAATGCTGAAAAGAAAGACTGAAAAAATGAAGTATCAATACTTAAAATCAATCATTTATCTAATTAATAAACACATAGTCAAATAATTTTTAAATTTATATAATTGTGTAAGAAAGTGTGTTTCTTTAAATTCTTTCTAATTTCTTCTTTATTCAAAGGCCAAAAGCATAATGATCCCATGAATGAACAATTTGCAAAATAAACTTTTACATGTGGACTAAAAAAACATTAGAAACATTGCATAAATTAAAAAACATAGATTAAAAAAATCCCATAGGTCTTTGTGTATTTATTATTTGTTAAATATATAATGACATAATCAAATGTCAAAGTCATTAAACACACTTTGTTTTCAGTTTTTATTTTATTCATAAATTATTTCATGGTTTAAAGGATCACTAAGGTTTTCACAGACTTTAAAATAATCAAATAAATAAGTACAGAAATAATTACAAAGCTCTTTATGGTTGTTGCTAATATATGAATTTAATCAATTATCCAAGCAATGATTAATCTATAATATCTTTAATGCTTGTATTGATAGTTGTATAGAAGTTACGCAAAAATACTGTATAAGTAACGTTATGTATTGAATTTTTGGCACTTTTGGCTCATGCTGGTAAATTTCCAACACTCCTGATGATACAGTAAAGAGTTTATGCTCCGCAGTCAGACTGCAGAGTGACTGAGTGACACTAGAAAGGAATATCGGCTTCTTCTTCTAGTGCAGCATGCCTTCTGTGGCTCTCTCTGTAGGACAAAGCATCAAAGGGTATCCGTTGGCTTTGAGAACTCCTGAAGACATTTTTCACACTTACCCTTTTCTAAACATGATGAGAGAAACCTTCAAACGCTCTAAAACCCGCTTTCTTCCACACACTGAGCCCTCTTACAGACATATCAAAGCTAGACCTGCTGCGCTGAGTGGTTTTCTCCATCTAATAATACAAGCGCTCAGTCCTCTATAGATCACTGCTGCTGGAGCTGACGAAACAAGTCCAAGGTGCGTTGAGACTGTTTGTGGGCAACAAGTAGCTCTCTACACCTCAGAACAGTTTGCAGCACTCTGGAGGTTTGTTTTGCTTTGCGGGGGAGTACACTGAGTTCAGCAGGCACCGTGAAAAAGAAGCTGAGCGTTTTCAATATGGGCTCAAGTTGCTCTCATCAGCCTACGTGCTTCATCTCTTCAGGACTTTTAGTAGAATTTAAATGTTTTGCTTCTGATCAGTTGAGATCTGAAACGTCGGTAATGTTGGTCGGCGAGCAAGATTAAACATATTTGATGTAAGGATGGATTCCCAAAGGGGTTCACTATAAGGCTGTTGAAGGTTTGCTTAAAGACACGTACAGAATTTGCCACAGAGATGTGGTTTCAAATAAAGAGCTTATATAAGAAGGGTGAAGTTCAGCAGTAAAACCGAAAACCATGTTTCTGCTCGTCTTCATATAGCAGCTGGGATTTATAACTGAAAAATAAGCCACACTCTGTTTAACCACAGTAATTACATTTTTTTTTTGTTATAGTTCAAATAATTTTACTAAATTCTAAGGGAACAACAAAATGTTGACTTAAGATGAAAATAAAACATTTTTTTTGCAATTACAACAGGCTCTCTAAATCATATATATTCTGTTGAAACATCCAACTTAATAATATTAATAATAATAATTGAACTATATTGATCTCACAATATAGATTCATTTAACCCTTTCCTTGGGGAGCAGTGGGCTGCCATTGTGCAGCACCAGGGGAGCAGTGTGGGGTTAGGGGTCTTGCTCAGAGACCCATAGTAGTGCAGGCTGTGGGGATCGAACCGGGGACTTGCACAGTTAAAGGCTTGTGATAATTTATCATGATGAATCATATATTTTCGGCTTTTAAAGAATCGTTTACGTTTTTCTCTATTAAAACGGGGTAATTTTACAATAATCTAAATTTAATTGAAAAGACGATGTAAGAAAATTTCATACCAAAGGCATTAAAATGTTTAGGCATAAATCTTACTGGATAATTGACTGATTGGTAAGCATTATTTGAACTGGTGGAGATCTAGCACAGCTTTTAGTCATACCCAAATTCAGAGGATTAGTCTTATACTTTTTTTTTCTTGCTCCTTAAACCAGTTTAGATGTTGTTGTTTTTTTGCCTATTGTTCAGCCTGATGTGACATAAATGTATAAATTTTAACCATCTCACCAAGCTATCTATATATATGAACAGTAGACTACTGGAACTGCAGTGTAATGGCCAACAGGTGGAGAGTTAAAAAGTTGGCCCAGCACATTATTCTAGGAGGATGATCAACCCTAAATGAGGTAGACTGATACTTTTGGCTGGACAATATTTTTGGTTGAGATAACACTTTTTATTTGGGGCATTAGCTGATGCATGCATTACCAGATTCATCAGTGCATTCAGCAGCCATGACTTGAGATCACATGAAATCACATTGTCCCTCCCTCCATTTGCTATCTATTGTTAATGCTTTGTTGAATTTGTTAATTGTGTTCCCTTTTTGTTTTTAATGAGAGTTGAAGAACGTTTATTATTATTGTGCTATTTAATCATGTACATGGAGGAAGAACAAGAGATATCGGCTTCAAAAATCCGTCCCCAAAAATCAACAGCATATCAGGGATCATTAAGGCTAATGTCAAAATAATCTGACTTAACCAGCCTTAAATAGACCTTATCTATGGAATAAAGCTTGGTCTAATTAGGCTTCTAGATATATCTGCTCTGAAACTCTACAGCACATATTTGAACACCGTCTCTGCCAAGAGGAGATTCCCTCCACTAATCCTTATTTCAAATAATCATATAGGAAATCAACTGTTTTAAATAAATAATCAAGTTTATGTTTATGCTGTGAGTAAAAGTATTTAAACTTAGAGTTTTATTCCAATAAATATACCAGGAGATGAAAAGAATGAGATTAGAACTATTCTACCCATTTTGTATCTAATAGTTTTGTAATTAGAGGCGATTTAAAAGGAAAGAAAAATGCTAAAAAGTGTTTGTGTTGTTTTGATGGTTGGGCAGTAAGGCTCAGATAAAAAGAGGTGCCATTTAAAGACTCACTGAAGTCTTACTGTCACAGTGCAATTCAGTAAACGGAATATTCATTTGAAAAGCATTAAGATCAGATTATGGAGGAAAAGGTCAGACAGCTTGTTGGAATCTGTGCCGTGGGCAATGTCGGACCTTTCGGCGAGATAACCATCAGAAACATGACGCCAAAGTGGACAAAAAAACAGATGAAAAGGAAACATTTATGAAGAGTTCTGAGAAATATGGAACTTAGAATCATCTTAAAATAGACATAAAAATAACACATTTGAATCCTGAAACTAAAATATCTCCATAAATTTGTTATTACAGTCCAACTTAGATCCGTTACACAAAAAGTTATATAATTTAGGCATTATTTTCCCTATTTTGGGGGGATTATAGGTAATAGCTATTGAAAAATCAAAATTCTGTTTTTCTAGAAATTCAATATGACATGAAAGCATAAAAGAAGATTTGAAACCTGAATTGTATGTCAATGCACAGCATTATATCTGCCTTTAATAGTTACTCAGGCTTCTTTTGCATGACTTACGCAGCATAGAGGTAATCAGGTTTCTTAAATAATGGCCTTCAGCTCATCTGCATTGTTGGCTGTGGTGAGGAGCTTCAGGTGGGACCTTTTTACTGGCCACTGTAGCACAGAGACGCCATGGCTATTAAGTGTTGTCAGCTAAAAAGCCATGTTGGAAAAGGATCTTTTTTAAGGTCCACATTTGTGTGTCACGATAATTTCCCCATTGTGGGCCAATAAAGAGATGGGCTATTCTA
>NW_015150658.1:1040301-1048517 GCF_000732505.1 Cyprinodon variegatus
TTGTATCAATTTGACTGTATGATCTGGTTGAACTGTAAAGTGCCTTGAGATGACATGTGTTGTGAATTTGGCGCTATATAAATGAACTGAATTGAATTAAAGTGCTTCGACACTCTTATCTGTGAAAATCTAGCCTTCATAAAAATGACCTTTCTTTGCGAACTGTACTTGTTGATGTAGCGATTGGTTACGTTTACGAGGACAGAGGTAATTAAAATAAACGGCCGGCCGGACTAAGATGTGACATCTAAATATTGTTGGAATATTCTTATCAGATTTGGTGTGATCAGAATGAAATAGTAATCCAGCTAATAAATTTTAACAATCTGATCGGCAGATCAAGGCTAGATGCTATACCAATAATCCAATATAAATGATTACATGACACAGGTTTAGTCAGATCTGCCATCTTATTCTCATTTTTGGGCTTGTTTTCTTTAATGTAAAACAAGCCGATTATTTTTTGATTCAAACACATTAGAAACTAGTCATTAGCTTTGTGCTTGTAAACATAGCTGATGACTGCTTGACAACTGTAACACCAGCAGGCTTCCTTAATGATCTTCCTCAACTGGTGATCTTCACCTTTATGCGTGTCTCTGGTTCCAAATATCTTGATCAATTGGCTGGATTATCTCCTCACTATGCAGTCAAGGACTCTACCAAATACCTCAAATCAGTAAATCAGTAGTAGGGCGGAAGTCTAAACTCCAGTCGTCTTTAGCGGCCAATGGAGCTATGCAGTTTCTCACAATCTTTTACTGTATGTGACCAGACATAAAGGCACAGTCAGCCCCAAGGAGTCGAACAAATATCCATGCGTACTCTGTGTGACACATGCTAATAATTTAAAGCAACCATGAAGAATGTAGTGATGGAGATATGTGCTTGTTTTTCTTGAGATGCTCAATGTGTTTTAACATACTGCTCTGATTTTATTTATTTTTTTTATTATGAAAAATGTAATATGTTGTAAATATGTATGAACTTCCTGTGGTTTGGCTGCTACCTTGGCCAGGTCCCTCTTGAAAAAGAGATTCTGAATCTCAATGGGACTTCCTGGTTAAATAAAGGTTCAATGAAAAATAAATAAAATACACTCCCCTTTATATATTCTGTGTTTTATAGCAAAGAGCTTCAACTGTTTGCCATGTTTATGTGTTTTGTATTTTCTTTTTTCTGGAAGGCAGTAGCCCCAATTTTTTTTGTTACAATAAATATATATATATATATATATATATATATATATATATATATATATATATTAGGGGTGGAACGGTTCACAAAATCCACGGTTCGGTTCGATTCACGGTTTCGTGGTCACGGTTTTCGGTTCAGTTCGGTATATGTTGATCCCATAAAATTAATGAAAAAATCCCCAAAAAATTAATGGATTCTAATTATTTTTAATGATCCGCGGAAACCCTGGATCATTTCCGCATGTTTTGATGCTTTGAATTTAATCATCTCGTGCATGCTCTCTACCATCTCCAAGGGACTCGGAGCGGACGGGAGCCACAGCGGAGGCTGTAGGCTTTGGTTTGTGCAGGCGGCCTGGAGCGCAGCGGGGCGGAGCGCTGACAGAGTATGAGGGATTTCGGGGTTAGCATGACATGTTGGTCATGTTGTTGTTAGCATAAACAAAATGTGTTGCACAATGCTTGCACACTGTTGCACTTTTATCCACAGCTTTCTTTCCGCCGCCATCGTAGGTCACTCTAAATGCAAAGCGGTCCGATACAGCAGACCTATAAAGTGCTGCTGGCCCGTCTTCCAACTTCTGTTCTTTCCCACTTGCCATACCCACACAATTCTCCACAACAACGGATTTTTTTCCTGCTACACCCAGCTACGCTGCTTTGCTTCTTCTTCTTGTTTGGCTTTTGGTCGCAGTACCGCCACCTTCTGCTCTGGACTGTACACGAGTCGCCTATGAGAAAAAGGAGCAGCGCATGAACCGAACGCAACACACACGAACCGGACTGAGAGAGTCGAACCGAACGGTTCGGACGGTTTTCATAAACCGTCCCATCCCTATTATATATATACATACATACATGTCTATCTCCGTCGCGTAATGAGGTCCGTAAAGTTGAAGGCTGTCCTGATTCAGTACAGCAGTCAGGAGCTCCTTTCCTACCCTGGATAATGTTCTAACTGTTGATCTTATGACATCTGGAGGGATAGGATCTATAGCAGGGGTGCTCAAGTCCAGTCCTCAAGAGCTACTATCCTGCAACTGTTTTATGCAACCATTTTTAACACGCCTGAATCAAATGAGTGGCTCGTTACCACGCCTCTGCTGAGCAAAATGACGGGATTGAGGCTTTAGGTTCAGGTGTGCTAGAGAGGAGATGCACCTAAAAGTTACAGGATGGTAGCTCTTGAGGACTGGACTTGAGCCCCGCTTATCTAGAAGAACAGCAGATGGGAGCTCCAATTTGAGGTGTTCGGATTGAACCAAGTTCTTGTAAGTCCAGCTAATTGCCTGATTATCTGACTCAGGTGTGTTGAAGCAGAGGAACATCTAAATGACACTGACAATGACAGAATGACCAGAATTGAGGATTTCTAGTGTAGGGCATGAGATTTTAAAATGAAAAATGCTTTCTTTTTCACCACTCCTATAGAAATGTAATTCTCTAAGGAACCTGATTTAAAAATTGGAAAATGTTATCTGGCTGCATATTAGTTAATTTACTTTATCTGTAACAAATGTATGAGTGATTTTCTTATGAATTAGAATGACTGAAATAAATGTATCTTTTAATTACCTTTAAATGATTTAATCAAGTGTGCTGATAAATGAGGCAAACTTTTACAGTTCAGCATGGCAGCACCAATGGTTGAGAATACCATATCAGACAACAGCAGCCATGCTGTGTGTGTATTCGTCCACACGGAGGCAGTGTAGCACCAGCTGAGAGTGACACAGCTGGAACTGATGCAGAGGAGTCCGTAAATCAAAGCTCTGTGCCCCACAGAGAGGCTGAGGCAGCAGCTGACCTCTAACTCCTCGGTGGCTGCTGCTTCAGCGGGAGGGCTCCAATCTCCCTGCACCAACGATGCCAGCCATCAACACATACCGTAGACAAACTTATGCAGACCAGGCAGGAATGATCCTATTTTCTTGCTTTCTTGCAGCAACATCTTGGTAATCCAGTCAACACCAGCACAGAGCCGCGCACTGTGGCCTAATTAATCAGTTATCACCAACAAACCACAGCGCCGTAGAACCCTCCGGGGCGTTCTAAGCAAGCAGGACGGCCAAGGAAAGGTCTGCTCTTCCGAGCCAAATGCACACTTCTCCACCCTGACACCCCCGCACCACTCCCTCGCTCTCCATCCAAGCCTCTACAGCAGTCACAACACGGCAGCCATTTTAGATCCATAAATCAGAATGCATGGCGTCATGCCACTGTGTATAACCTTACGTGGCTTCGCCTTCTCTCTCTTTCTCACTGCAGCAGCAGAGGAATGGAGGGAAGAATACTGAGGATGAAAACATCAACCATGGAGGGAAGAAGAGCTTAAACTAGAAATCTTCAGTTTTAGCATGTAAATCAGGACATTTGGGCTGAAGTTGGCATACTGGTGCAGGTTTAGTGTGGTAGCCTGTAAGCAGGGCTAAAAAGCAATATGTTAGGAACAACTCAAATAATGAAATCATACGGTGGAATCATTCAACATACCAAATATTAGGTTGTGAATCCTGATTTTAAACTAGAGGCTTATCTCTGGCTCCGCCAGGGGTTAGCGGGAGGTTTAAGGATACAGCTGGTTTCAGATGTGAACCAAATGTGGTTAAATTTGATGTTAAATTCTGAGTTAAAAATCCATAAGTCTTCCTAAGTGAGAAAAACATGCCTGACTGTGTGTGTGACCAGAGCTGAGCTCACTCAGCCCAGTCAGCCCTTCCTTTCTTCACGCCTGTCGGAAACACTCCCATGTCAAAGACATGGCTGAATGGGTGCATCTTCCTCCTCCTCCTCCTCCTCTTCGACTCTCTCCATCTCCTGATGGATTTTGATTCTCTTGCTTTCTCTCTCCCTCCAATGCGGGCTCAGATCACCACTCTGTGCTACCGATGTCCTCCCCGCTTGCCAGCCAAGCGAGAGAGCCCCCAGCGACGTCGGCGTTGCCACAGAGGCGACCCCGGGACACAAATAGGACGTGACACTCCGAGAGAGGGGCAGAGGTGGAGGAGGAGGAGGAAGAGCATGTACTCTTCCTTCTTCTCTTCTTTACCCACAGCCTTGTCTCTGTGTCTTCTTCCCTCTGAGGGCCTTCGGCAGCAGAGCAGTGGGGAAGACAAGTGTACTGATGTAGACTTTGTGACACTCGATGACTCACAGTGAAGACATTTGAAGATGGATATGTCCTCAATTTGGGGATTTATGTATTCAACCCTGCATCTAAGGCAGTTTTCTTATTTCTAACTTAAATATATTTCCCTTATACGAAAACAATGTGACAAGCAACATTTAAAAGTAAGCTCCTGAGTAATAAGTCAAACAGTTTTCACCAGAATAACTCTAGAAACTGCAAAGACTTTTCTACAGTTTGATAAACACCCTAGCATAGAGTATTGATTTGATGTGACGCCTCTGTCACTCCTAACACCCCTAATTACAATCCAAAACATACAAAGAGAAAAAGCTCTGGTCAGACTGAATAAAAACTTCAGGCTTACATGCAAAAAATCTGAAAACTACAAAATAAAGGGTTGATGGGAGGATGGCTGGAAATTAACAAAGGACGAAAACCTGTTGGACGCTGCAAATTCTCTCCAAAGTCAGGCTGAGGTTTACCTTCCAGCAGGACAACAACCCTAAACATGCAGCCACCGCTACGAGGAAATAGTTTCACTCAAAGCATTATGTGTTTATTAGGATGGCTAAGAGCTAAATGTAACCAGACAGACAAGGTCCAAAGCTGTAGCTGCAGCTGTAGTCACAGTAAAAGGATGTTTTACATTTTTTATCACCTCACAATGATGAGCTACTTCATGCTGAAATAACATGGATATTCTGTAGTCTGTGGTTTTATTGGGACCAAAATGTGAACAAGTTGAAAAGGTTTGAAGGATTGTAGGAACTGCAAAAGGTTTATATTGTAGAAACACTTTCAGGGTCGAAAGCAGATATAAGTGGATTAAGATTTGTGTTTAACTTACGATCTGAACTGAATTTGGTTTTAGAAGCATTTTAGAAGCAGAAACTATTGGCGGTAAGATTACCAACAAACAAAATGTGTTATTTTACTTAAGGGAAACATAAAAAAAAAATATTCTTTTTACTTGTGTAATTCTAGCCCTCAAAATCTTTAGAAACCAATTTTATTTTTAAACCAAAAACCAGAGACAGAACTGTGACAATATGACAGAAACATGTTTTCTGGGAGCAGATTAAAAAATATAACTTGATTTTTTTTCATCAACTCTGGTTTTGGTTCAGGAACAATTCCAGCAATTTTCTACCTGATCCCATGGCTGTGATTTCTCAGCTCTAACATGCACTTAAAATACTTTATAACTGAGCATTAAGCATTTTTTTCAATTAAGTTTTTAAATGATCAACCTGCAGTGCCAAATAAAAATTAACATTCACTGCAAATGTCTAAATGGAAACAAACATAGATGAGCTAATTTGAATAAATCTAAGAGTTAAAAAGACAACAGATGAAGGTATTTGCATTCCTGCTCTGGATCCTCTTCTCTCTGATCTAAAACTGGAGTAGCGTCGACTGCTACTGCACACCTGAACTCTGGAGTTCACAAAAATCCCTTCAGCATCTTAAAAATGTAGATACACTTTTGAGCACGCACTGCATCAAAGCTGTGCTATGGTGGAGCGGCCTGGAAATACATGAAAAAAAGCCTGACATGGAGCGAGCGGACGAGCATGCCGCACCCTTAGGGTTGCCCTTGATGACCTCAGACAGCCAGAGATGGCAGGACGCAGAGAAACAGATGAAAGAAAGGGAGATAATAAGAAGGGGAGAGAGTAAATAAAATGCATTTAGTTGTTGAAAAACGAATGAGGAAAGAAGAACCGCTGCTAAGAAGGCTTTGTGAAATGTGCCCAACGGACGCAGAGGTTTTTATTTCCCGCCCTTCTCTCCACATCCATCCTCCCCTCCTGCAGCGCTGGTCAGGCATCCATTTTAGTCGGGCTCTAATCTTCACCGAGCCCTCCTACATTTTGTGAACGAGGACGCCAACTCTCCTACATCCTGGGAGCAGAGGGGGATGCATATGCTTCCATATTTTGGAGCGAGAAGATGCCTCCTCAAACTTCTTTCATTGTTGTTTTTTTTTCAAACCAGATGTAAAGCGACAGATTCTCTTAAAAGGGAAATCTCAGAAGATCCGTCCTGCTTTGCTACTTAAAACTGTGGCAGAATCAGCAGCATCGGATTCGCTTTTTACGCTGAACTGAAGTTACTGATAAAGAATAAAACCACACATTAACCAGATCTAGTCGCATTGCTATTTTAAGGCTATATGCATAAATGTCTCAGTAACACTAGTAAACAGCAACAACCTTTAATACAACCTAAAACCAGAAGAACTGGGAACATTTGGAATAGTAAAAGTCATTTTTAAAAACACTTTCAAAACTAGATAATCAAGGAAAGCTTGTGTGACATGAAGTCACATTACAAAACCTGCTGATACTGTGCCCTGTTTTACCAAGCCCCAGGCTTCTCCCCATCACTTCTAACCTCAAATGCCTTTTTTCCCTCCACCCATCCTCAGAACTTCAACATCCCTCCCCTCTTCATCCCGCTTTCAAGCTCATTAAGTTGGGATGCTTTATCAGAGGGCACACTCACTCCTCCAAGGCCCGGCACACATGCACACAATATTCAAAGCCGTCTTGATAAACCCTATTGTTCATACATGCACACACATGTGTCTATCCAAACCCCTAACCCATCTCTAAGCCCCCCCCCCACCCGGGCTCCTCCTAATCAACTATTCCCATCCGTTTTCTCTCACCCTCTGCTAAACCCCACGCCCCTCACCCAACTCTGGGGAGACACTTGCAGCAGAGAGGGAGGGATGCAGGGAGATGGGAAGAAGGGGAAGAACAGAGATCGGAGAGACGGAGAAAGAGAAGCACTCCTCCTCCTTGCTCTTCTGCCACAGCGGCTGGGCTACAGAAGCCTTTGATGTTCCGCAAATTTCAAATTTCATTACAGAGAACCCCCTTCTCCCCTCTGCTTCCCCTCTACCCTCCCTTCCTCTTGGCTCTTGCGCTTAAACAAGCTTTTCTGCCTCACTCTCTTACCCCGCCAAACCTCCCCCTCAACGCTGAAGTTAAGGAACTGAAAGCCCTGCAGAGGAGACTCCTCATATGGGTTAATTATTCATTGGGCTGCGCCTCTATGTGCCAAATGTATGCTTTTGTGTGCGTGTGACTCACGGCCCAGCAGTGGGCTGGAATCTGGATTTTGCAATGCCTGTCTTAAATCTGGTCATCGTGGATCGCCTTCGCCCACTCTCCTTTAGCGAACACTGCTTCATTTCTGCTGATGTTCTCCCAGACTTTTAGGATACAAGATGCAGATCTGAATGCATCTGTGGCCCAGGAAGCATGCCTCTATCTAGATTTGTTCACGGGAACCATTTGCGTGGAAGGATGCTGCCATCTTAGCTTAAAGTGTGTCAGCTGCTTTAGGAAGAAAGGGGCCCCAGTGGCCCTCTGACGGAAGTCATTGACAGAGTGATTGTGTCAGCAGCGTTGGTGAGGAGATGGAAGTCTGTATGCTTTAAAAAGCTAAATTCATATAAACATTCCATATAAATAATAAAACTGAATAATGCAACAGTTTCCTTATACGCTGATTTTAAGATATGAAACTTCATATTTTTTCTTTTTCACTTTTTTTTCAAGGCTGCACTTTTAAAAAAAGATGAAATTGTCCAAAAAAATTAGGAAAACAGGAAAAATTAAAACACTTAAATAATATCATCTTTACAAGTTACATAACATAACATTCCAAATGAGTGTAATTATCAGAATCAGAAATACTTTAATAATCCCAGAGGGAAATTACTTTTTTACTAATTCATTATCAGTATAAATCCAGCTGTTCTGTAAAGGCCACAGGATTATTTAAAAAACATGATCCTTTTGTCCAAGAAGCCTTACAATGAGAAAACCTCAATAGGTTTTCATTGTATAATGAAGGATTTTCGTGAATTCTTG
>NW_015150658.1:1049051-1086133 GCF_000732505.1 Cyprinodon variegatus
ATTTATTTTATCATTTTGTATACACAAGTTTAAACAAAACAAAATTGCATTTAGAAAAGCTCTCTAGACAATTTTAATTTTTAAAGTGCAGCCTTGATAAGGTAAGCAGCAGTTGTTGTTGAGCTGCTACTACTGCCTCAAGCTCCTGAAGCAGGGGAGGAAGAGGACGATGATGACGATGCTGTGAGGGTGGTAGCCCCATGGGTTGAAGAGGTTGACGTGGATGCCTTCGGGAGGTTTAGCAGCGACGGATAATGCCGGAGAAGGTATTGAAGCTGGAGTGGGCCGGGAGGAGCCGGCTGGGGATGTTTCAGCATCAGGTGAAAATGAGGCTGAAGATTGCCTGAGAACATTCTCAGAGGAGCCTCCATTAACACAGAGCTTTTTGTTTCTATCGGCACGGTACAGGATCAGCCCCTCCAGGCCAACAGCACAGTCCGGTACTGCCGAACGCAGCCAAGACCCCCTCAAAATGATGGCGCAGCAGTTACATATATCATTTTTGAAGAGAGTTCGAGTCGAAAATTATCCAATTTTTTTTCCAATGAGCGGACGTTGGAGAACAGGATTGATGGAAGCGATGGTCTATGGCGATCTTTCTTTAGCTTCGCTGTTACTCCGTCTCACGCATCTCTTCCCCCGTCCGTTTAAAAAGCACTCTGTAGCTTTTTAAACGGTTAAAAATGTCAGTATTTAAAACTTTTTGTGGCCATAGCTCCAACAGGCATTGGCGATCATAGATGCGGGTTTGATGTCTAGTTTGTATCGTTTTAAGGGGCATATTTTGTAAATTTGTCAAGAGGAGCTGCTCTTGGCCACTGCCTTGGAGCGCCGCCATCTTTAATAAATATATACAATTAGAGAACAACCAGCATCATGAAGACCAAGCAAGTCAGCTGGCAAGTCTGACAGAAAGCTGTGGAGATATTTAAAGCAGGGTTGTTCTAAACTTTGAGATCTTCATTCTACCATGTAAGACTGGAATTAGTACCATGTAAGAATGGAATAAGTATATTAATCAGAGGAGCCATGCATTATACCTTCTGAGGATCTGGGAATATATATATTCCTATATCCTAGGTTAGATGGTGGTTTTAACACCACATAATGACCAAGGAATACAGGTTCTCTGTGCTTTTATCTGGGATAAACTTGCTGTCAAGAAAGATCCACCCCTTCTCTGCCCTCATTTCATTTCCTAATCTCTTTTATGTACATAAAGAATGTGATAACTGTATAGCCAGGACAGAATAACAGTCCTAATTAGATAAAACATTAGATTTAACACATAACAGGCAGGTATTATTTGGGTTTAAGATGAACACATCGTCAATTAAATTAAACCTAACACCTTTGACTTTTTAACAGTGCATACCGACCAGGTATTTCATCCTCAAACACAGTGGTGGTAGAATAAAGCTTTGGTGATGTAGAGTCAAAGAAACTGTTCAGAAATAATTTAAACAAGTTTTTTATCATGATCACAGAAACTAAATCAATGCCAAAGGATCATTTTCTGTTTTTATAATAGGCTAAATATCTGGGAGTGTCAAAAACTGGCAGAAATATTGGTTGCATATAAAATTGTTAAGCAGTAAATAGCTCCACTGGCACTAAAACTATAATCATGGTGATATTATTAGGTTCTATTAACATTATTTGGGATAAGCGTGACTGGAAATGGATGGATGGACGGAAAATTATCATTATGAAAGAAAAAAATTAAACAGTCAGTTGAAGCATATTATACTATAAAATAATAGTATTTTCCTCGACTAAACATAAAAATAATAACAAAGATATATGACTGTATACTAGAAGCAAAGTGTTAACTTACCAGTCTAATAATAAAGTTTAGAAAACAGAATTGGTTTTACATCAGGCTTCTTCTTTCAGCCTGCGCCAACCAATAAACTCCTTTCCAAGGTCGACTCTTGTTTTTCCTCGCACATGATGCCTTTCATGTTTTCTCTTTAAAGCCTCCTCCGAAGGTTTAAACTTTTTCCTTGCCCCAGCCATGACCAGTAGTCAAGCAGGTGGAAAAATAGTAGAGCAAAAGCTTTAGGTCTTTAGCTATACAAGAGCCTGTAGCCGTGAAACGATGTATTTTTCCAGGTCATATGACCTGGCCAGCGACAGTGCATCTTCTCCCAACTTATATAGGTGGTATTTCAAGAGGGGAGCCCCGCTTGTAGCATTGATAGTGTCAATATACAAGTATTCTGGCCTGAAGAATCATTTAAAATAACTCATGCGTCAACTCTTAAGATCTTTAATGAAACTATAAAAAAGTAAGCTTAATCTAAATATTGTTCAAATCTAATTTTGCCTCATTCAGGTAAATCTAGTCTCTCCTCCAGCTGGGTGTTTTGTTATAGACCTATTGTAAAAGTCATTATCCTTAATTGGGGCTTATTTTATCACGTGTTAACAAAGTTCAACACATATAAGATTACAACCTCTTTAATGTGGTTTATGTTTTACTGTGGGAAATCAGATGTAGAGAAACAGATAAATGTCTCCTCAGGTATCGTAAAAAAATTTCAGTTTTGTACACTGTCAGCCCGTCCCTCAGCCTCATGATGCTGACTGGTTTTCTCCTGCATGGCTTATAACCATAGAAAGTGTCATCCTGTGGGTGTGGATGTATTTCAGTTGACAGCCTGTCAGCAGTGACGCCTCCATGACATGGCTTCTTCCCTCTTTAGCTTTTCTGCCTTGCCTCCATGCCTCCCGTTGCCTCTAGTCCCATCTGCCAAAGCTCCCCTAACCCCTGACCCCAGCTCAAGGCCAAGGTTGGGAGGTTGTTGCCAGGACAACGTAACAGCCTTCTGGTCCTTGACTGCTGACCCAGAGCCCCCAACATAACCAGGAAGATGATAATTTGCTCCTCTCTGCCCCCCGTGAGCTACTCCATGAAAGGCATTTAGGACTGAGGAGGTGATTGAGCCAAAAAGATGCAGGGATCAATTTTAAATGATGGATGGAGGGATAGACAGATGGACAGAAAGAACAAAAGGGGGACGCGTGTGCTGCTGAAAGGAAATCAGTTAGAATGACCTACTGACCCTCCTCCCCTTAAAGAGATGGAGATGAGTTTGGTCCAAATAGAGCTCCTTCTTTCAATAGTAAAAAAACAAAACAGAAAATGACTAAAGACTCAACTGCATGACCCGTCGCTTTCATCTAGCAAAATGTAGCTTAGATAAAGAAAGTACAGACATAATTAGACATTATTCAGATTTTTGATTAAAGTGTCCACCATGTTTGATTTATTTCACCTGTTCCCTGATGCAAATTTCCATTTTTATCCACACCTTGCCATTTTGAACATACATACCTCGGTTTGGTTCCTGTTAACAAAACAGCTTCAAACTATGTAATTAATCAATCCGTTTGAGTTTATTGTACTAGAAGGTAAGTATGACAATCAATTTAGAGGATAAGCTTGAATACAATGCTCAAGCGTCATATATAATTGAATCTGTTTGTTTTTATTCCCCATAAGGGTTTTTATTAGACGTTATTTCCATTTATTTTGGTTCTGATCTGTATTTGGTTTAAATGAGCTAAATGGTAAACATTGATGAAAAACCATGCATGAATAAATAATACCCATATAAAACCCGACCTTTACACATTGGGACATTATGTAAAGAAAACTAACTGAAATAGGGTCCCAAGAAGAGACTGTGCATCGATCTATGGCCCCATATTAATTCCATTGAAAGGTTTGGTTGAGGACAACTTTGAATGAAAAGTAGGGTACGACACAGGTCCTTTATGTATCGTCTAATTTAAGCAGATTCTTTAATATCCACTGGACACCCAGCTAGGATGCCTAAGTGGGTTTACCAATATGGTTGCAGTGTACCTACAGTCCTCTTACCCCAGTGAGTCCCATTCATAGATTGTGACCATTTAGTACTCCACCAGATGGAGCAAAACGTATGTGCGGCCCGCACACAATCATTGGGTGGTGTGCCTGTGTTTGTGTGTGGTCACCTTCTGGAAGGCCTCTTTGCTCTTCAATGCAGCCTCCCGTTGAGCAGCAGTGGATGTGTAGATGGCCGAACGATACTGAGTGCCTTGATCGTTGTGCTGCTTCATACCTGCATAAAAAAAAGAACAAGCAATGATAATATAAGCCATATGATGGGAGGTGCATTCAATCTTAATTAAATAAAAATTCCTCAAATTTACGTCAAACTGAATCCTTTGTTTAAATGAAATAAGAACCGCAAAAAAGGGCTGCTCAGTGGAGCTGTGGGTAGCACTGCTGCCTTGCAGCAAGAAGGTTTTAGGTTCAATTCCCAGCACAGGGTCTTCCTGCATGGAGTTTGCATTTTCTCCCTGAGCATGCGTGGGTTCTCTCTGAGTACTCACACAGTCCAAAAAAAAAAAACATAGCTGTTAGCTGCTTCTTTAAATTCTACTTAAGTGTGAGTGTGTGCATGAATGGTTGTCTGTCCTGGCAACCTGTCCAGGGTGTACCCCGCCTCTCGCCTGTAGACAGCTGGAGGTAGGCACCAGCACCCCTCGTGACCCTGCTTGGAATATGCGTGGTGGAAAATGAATGGATGAATGGAACTGCAAAGATCAGATCTGTTTTGGACTTTCAGTGAAAGGCGGCCTGATACATCAAGGTATTTGCATCCCTTACAGATGGTTTCATTTCACCCAGGCCCAATTAGTGTGAAATCTTTAAAATAAATTCCTTAAAAAAAAAAAAAAAATATCCACTGGACTTGGTTTTCAAGATTTGAAGACGTTTCACCACCTCTCCAGGAAGCTTTCTCAATTCAAATGTCTGGATCCGCATTGAGTTTGAGTCTTATATAGACAAAGCCTTATTTCGCTTGGAAACATGCAAATTGTAACCGATGAATGGGTCGTTTAGTTCCATCGTTAGCCTGTAATATCTGAACCTGTCTATGATTCTAAGGGTCGGTCGTTAAAGGGGGGGATTGCCGTTAAAATAAAAAAATAGAGAGTAAAACTTCAACACGCGTTAGGCCAAATTAAAATACATAGACCACTGAGTACCCAGCTCAAAAGAAATCCAAGAATAGTCTAGAGAAAAAGCCCCCAACGTTCTCTTGAAAAATAAAACTAACCAAACCCAACTGCCATTGTGTGAACAAATAATTGCTCTCTAATAACTCGTTTTTTCCACCACTGATACCATGAAAGACCGTTAAGTGTTAGCAACAACAAGAACTGAGTCTATTAAAATACCTTGGCCCATTCTTAATTATAAACTGTTTGATTTAAGATGCAAGGAAAGGTTTTAGAGCAAAGACAGCATGACCTCAGTTTAATTTTGATCCAAACTGCTTCTCAGTCAGCAGTAGCTGTTGCCCTGTAATGCTCACTAAAAGGCCATTCTTTCCCCAGTGCTTTAGATGTTCTCCTGGGATCTTTTATAACAGCCTGGATGAGGCTGAAGAGCTCTTGGATTAATTTTGACAGGATGGTCTCCCTTTAAGATTCACATCTGCTCCATCATTTTCTCCATTTGTAACTAAAGACTCTTACTGAGCTTCACTTTGTCCCCAAAGTTAAAGGGATAGATTTGTGACATTTGAAGGATGGTGTATCTCTATGACTTTGGTTTTCTTTTCCACATGCCAACTTAGTTTGCTTAAATTCTCCTTCAATAAAATGAGTCATCTATTAAACTTAGTTATCTTTTCCTAGTCTACGTTTTTTTGCCAGTTTGAGCATTTATATGTAGGAAATAAAGACCAAACAGAACAAATTTGTAAGGGTCTTTTTGAATATATTAAAGAAAGATAAATCAAAGTATCCATATCATGTAGAGGTCATTTAGTTGATCTGTTTTTTATTTCTTTTACTGGAGAAGAAGCACTTTTAAGATGTTATCTTGTTATATTTGAGTACTACTTTGCTAAAACCTTTGAATGTGAAGTGCAAACATAAAATCTATACAGAGTAAAGTACCTTTTTAAAGCAGCATTTTCTTCTATCATCTGTGAGACAATCAACATTTTCATCAGCTTTACATCAGTAGGTTTTGAAGCCAGCCAGGCCTAAAGCACCGTGATTAGAGGAATAAACAGCTTCTATCACTCCTAAGGTTTTAGTTCTGCAGCTCCTGCATCGATGTGCAGCTCCCTACTGACTCCAGTATTTGCTTTTGGTGTGAAAGGCTATTCTTTTTCTCATCCATAACTAGAAATGCTCTAGTTTCTCAATTTCTAGCAGCTGTTATGAGCTGCAGCCAGTTAAGACTATGTGCTCCTTTGAGGCAGAAACAGATATGTCTCCAATAGACTGACAGTGCCATGAACTCAGCTCACTTAAACTTGAGCTTTTTCTCCTTTGGAGGCTAATTCAGTCTTGACTTTCCACTGGTTGACACATAGTTTATATCCAGTTGTATCTGCATTTGTCTTCTTTTGATTTCAGGACTTTTTTCATGTTTCTTATTGAGTTAGGAAATATTCTGGCAGTAAATTGGGGAGAAACTATAGCTGAAAGCCCGACAGTGATTGCTAATCACCTTGTAAAGTTGATTTGAGAACATGTTGGCAAACAGCTTCTTGGTTGTACATCAAACATGCACTGGTGCTGGCATCCATGAGGCGTCTGAACTCATCCAACAAATCTGAGTTTCAACACTCTGTTTTGTTTATGAAAAAAACAAGCAACTCCTGAGGGGGATCACTGGCTTTTCAGTAACTAAATGCTAAACTGTGTTCAGTAAATATTAACTCAGAGTTTCTATTTTGTGTTCGGTGCTTGGCAGGTTAGGCGACAGTTTCCTTTGCTGCCATATGCTGCGGCTACAAATGAACTGGGTATCAACAGTCAAACCAATTGTTATTCTGAGGTAACCCAATTATTATAATCTGATGGTTTTTACTGTCACAGAAAGTGCAAGATGCTTGAGAAAGCTATTAAAGAACATAACATACCATCTATAAAAATCATAATATAAGAAAAAATGTATGCATTTTCAGACTGCTTATAAATTCTGCATATTTGGTCTCATAATTTCACCCAATCGTAAAACACAGAGGTACTGTAATTCTGATATTGAACTGATACACTATCATCGTGATTTATAAATACAATTATTACTTATTTTGTAGTCTGGAATGTTAGAAAAGGTTTTATTAAGTAATATTACTCAAATAAGATGAAATAGTCAAAAACAATCGTAATGAGAGTAACTGACGGATTATCCAACATTTTACATAAACTTTTAACAGAATTGGAGTCTTTCTATCAGCTTATTTTCATCGTGGAGTTTGGATAAAGGCAAACATATTCCTATATTCATGTTTTGGTCGATATCACACTGATTTCCGACAGATTTGAAACCTGCCCCCTAAAGTGGGAAAGACAGAAGCCATTCCCCATGGTGGCTCCTCCTGGACTCGCCTAACCGCTTAACCAGCTACAAACTAGCAGATTATGTGCGTCTGACTAATATGGGCCTTTCTCCGCGAACCCACATGAGCAAAACTAACCACAACAAAAAGTCAGACTATGGAGTTGGGTTTGTTCCAGAAAGTATTTCATTTATTGTGGACTTTAAGCCAGCCTGTTTTGCTTTACTATGACGAACTCTTTTCTTATGCTACGATTTGTTGTTTTACCCTGCTGTTTTTCCTTCTCCTACCTTCTGTGGCAGCATCACCGTGGCAGTGTTGCAGTGCCCCTTAATGGCACGGCATTTGTTCACTTTCGTCTTTACTCTCAAACTTTTCCGTGCAGAAACTGTTTCAGTTGAGGATGTAGCCTAAATTGAATGGATGAGAGGTTCATAAAACAGAGGGAGTAGTCAGATGTTTTCTATTAAAGCACTTGTGTTTGTCATGTCCTGGATGACTTGGAATCTACACGGCCGGCATATCAAATATAAGCATTTGCACAATTTAATACAATGACTGCATTGGCACGGACCTTCCTGTGATTTATGTGGAGCCTTAAAATCAGGAATTACATTTGGCAGGGCTGAGAATTACCCAGAGGATGCATTAAGCACTTTAACTTAGATGTGTGTTACCTCTGGCTGCATTAAGCCAAGATATTCATGGCTGAATAATGAAATTTAGGCCTCAGAGAAGCACCTCAGATTGAGATTAAAATTATGTCACTTATCTTTATCCCTTATAGTGATCAGTTTTGACCATCACAGTATTAACTTACAGTTTAGTTAGTTAACCCTGCTGTAGTACAGTAGCAGTACTGCTGCGGGATCTTTCTGGGTACACTACGGGAGAGGAACAATCTCCAGTGACACAGAAAATATCTCTTTGACACAGTAATCTGCATATCTTGTTGTCTTTAGATTAAATGCTACCTTACATCATGGAGTGTCACAACCTATCTGCCACATGGGGAGTTCAAGCGGAACGGCCATAAGTATGAATCTGGTCGTCATTCAAATCAAAGCAGACAAGCAACCAGGGGCTGCTCTGTGACACACACTGAATAAACTCACAATAAGTGAAGTTTGCTGCGCCAGAGAATCTGTTTACTGAATGTTCCTCGATAAAAGTCAGTGGGTGCATGGTTCAAAGATGATGACAAACTGTAAGGAAGGGAAAAAGCTGAAATGCATAAACATTTGTTCTCAAGATTCAATTGAATATTGTTAAAATACAAATATTTTAGTTATTTAAATAAATTAATAATGAACACAAACAGAACCTGCAAGTTATGATAATTTTTCATGCTTTGGTCCTGTAAATAATTAAACAGCCAGTGACTCCACCAATTTCTTTAGGTACCGATAACTTGCAGAATTTTGCAAATATAAAGAAAATACTTCATTTAAATGCTGATTTCTGTCCATCTTTTTGTAATGGATTAAGTGAATGAGAAGGGAAAAAAAGATTTTTCCTCACATTTTACCAACAAACAATGTCTGGATGGTCTTCAGAAACACCAGTTCCTACATTTACATAAGAGCAGCAGCTGCTGCAGCATAATGCAGAATTTTCTCACCCTTCCGACACATTAATGAAGACGCTTTTAGGACTGCAGCACACCTAGTTCTGGATATTTCAGCAAGAAATTTTCACTTATAGATCTGCAAACCTAGTAGAAATATTCCCAAACAGAACTCCCGCTTTAACTGGAGTTCTGATCCGAAGTTTTTTTTTCGTTTGGTAACAATTGTTTAATGAAGAATGTCAGTAGGTGGTTTTCACAAGAGCAAAAGAGAGACCACAACTATCAGACCCAACATCAGTTAAAAATAGAAGGTTATCAGAGTATGTCTGTAAGTCTCAGTTACCTTCTTGTGCCTTAAAATGAATATTTATTCATTTTCGCCCTTTCCAACAACAAACATGACTGGATTTCACCCAACTTCATGTGACAATAAATAACTGAACTTTATTGATCTCACGTTAGAGAAATTTACCGCTGCATTTAACCCATTCTTTTGGGGATGGGTGGGCTGCCATTGTGGGGTGCCCGGGGAGCAATCGGGGGTTAAGGGTCTTGCTCAGAGAGTGAGAGTAGCAGTCAGTGGGAGTGGGTTTCAAACTCACAATCTCAGGATTCCAGACCTAACCTAGGCTGCCACTCCCCTCCACAAACCAACATAACGATCATGAAGTGGAAGGAAAAGTCACCCTGACTTAAAAAAAAATTGAAAAGTATAGCACTTACATATTCCCTTTACTCTGAAACCCCTAAATAAAACAGAATGATGGTAACTTTTGCAAAGAAGGCATTTTTCACTGTTTTTTCAGGCAGCATTGGGGAACAACAAGTTAAAAAATTAGAAACAATGATGGATGTTTTGATGTTTTTAAGCAGGAATCAGAAAAAAATCAAATTCAAAAATACTTTATTAATCCCAAAGGGAGACTAAACTCATAAATTATTTTTGTATTATAAAAGCAGCAACGCATACCTTATAAAAGCAGCATTTGTCAGTATTCCTTAAAATCACTATTTGCTGCCCTCACAGTGAAACGTATGGTTCGTCTCCACCATCTCCTGCTTCTAGAGATGATTTTGCTCATTTCTCTTTAAAAGATCAATAATGCTCAGTCTTATTTAATGGAACCTGTTTGACTGCATCCATTTATTTATTTTTTCCCAAAGATTCCTAAAAAAAATAGGGCTGGGCTTTTTCTAAAACAGGGAGATATATTTTTTATCAAAGCCATTGAATTGCAGCTCAGTCTGTATGTTTAGAGTCTTTTAATACTGGAGAATAAACACCCGTCCGAGTCTCCATCCATTTCTGTAAAACAGTTATGAAAACCAACACCAACAGCAGCACCATGCTGCCACCACCACCTTTAGGAAAGTAGTTTCACCTGACCAGAACACCGCCTACATGGCTGCTGCATTATGAGTCCATTGACTTTTGCCTGAAAATGTTTGCTGCCAATTTTACATAGGTAGGTCAGAGAAAAGGGACAGAATGCAGATAACATTTACGGTTTTGTTTTGTAATGTGAAAACATCTACTCTTCTTTTCGTTCCTGTGTGCCAGATGCATGTTTACATCTTTATCAAGCAAAAACTGAGAAACAAAATCCCTGGGAGCTAAAATCTGCCATTTTAAATGATTCTCATCTATATAGAAACAAATGGTTTACTTAAATCATGAACTTCTGCAGAAAATAAACCTTTTGTTTAATATATCTTGTCCATGAGATCCTAGTCTCCTTTACCAAAAATGAAACAAACTGCCCGATAAAAAAACAAAAACACAAACCTCCCACCATTGCCTCACTCTCTCCATTTTTAACAGCCCCTTCGTTATTTTCTACATCCATCAAAGGCGGCAGTAATTATTAATGAGAACCTCCCTGTTCTCTCTGCATTATGCATGAGAGCCTTGCCTCTGAAAGCAGAGGGTAATGGGGGTGGACAGAAGAGGAGGGGCAAGAGGTCACACATGTGCACACAAACACACATCCACACACCGCCTTAAGGGGTCACTGACCTACGCCCGCAAAGCTAAAAATATTAATTAATAGCCCCTCCCAAAAACAGGAGAATTTTAACATGGCTCCTTTAACTTTGATGGAACCAAAATTCAAAGGAAGTGGGAGGGAGAAGGAAGGGGGAGTCTCTGAGGGAGTGACAATGCTCTCTTGGAGACAGTCATGCACAAATGTACACGCAAACACTTTTGCTTGTGTTCAAACCCACTGAGAGTTGTTGCAACTCTGTAAAATCTCTCACAGCGTTTTTGCTGAAAAGAAAAAAAAAATGGCTCCACTCAGGTTGTCCCTGCTGGCTGCTGGGAATAAAAGCCCGTCATTTTTCCCCACTTCCAACTTTCCCTTCAGGTCTTGGCTTCTAGATTTTGCTTTAATTCTCTGTTCTCTTCCAGCTTGTGGCTTAAAGCAGATCCTTCTTCACTCTGTTTGTAACTATCTGAATGAATGTGTCCGTAGATCCAGTGCATTTGGGGATTTGAGAGGGATTGTCTTGTAGAAAGCAAAGCTAGATCATCACTTAATTTCAGTTTTAGTTGAAAAAAGGTACAACAATAAGAGTCAATCTGTGTGAAAAAGATGCAGATATCTATGAGAAGGGGGTGGAGGCTAGAAGCAGAAAAAAACAAGATTAATTGCTTTGCTACTTTCTATCTTTTTTCTTAAGTCTCTGATTATCAAAGTGTTTTGTATAACCTGCAAGTTTTTTTTTTCCTGAATGATTACACTATGCATACCAATAAGACTGTGGAGGAGTGAGCTCTAATGGACAATCTAATGAATTTTCTTTTGTCTTTTACCCCTTTTTTTTTTATCCCCACCCCTCTACCCTTTCATCATCCTCCCCCTAAATGCTATATCAACCAAATAGGCTCTATAAAAACTGTATCCCTGCCCTGCATTCATGCCAACATCAAAAGGAGATTACTTAATGCTGACGGGGGTTTTGTTTTTGCTATTAGTAAAATGCACAAAAGACATATAATTCCCGATAGCTGCAGTGTTCCCCGTGCATGTGCGATAGTACTAGCGTTTGTGTCATGCCCTGCAGGCCCATTCCAACTGTGTGCGTGCCAGCAGAGCTCTCTCCTCCTCCTCTCTCCTCTCGACTTCTATTTTTGCCCTGTTCTTATGTAAGCCGCTGCTAACGCGCTGGAGACAGAGGCAGAGTACAGAGTTAGGATGGTGAGAGCCTCCTCAATGGACACACACACCTGCACACATGTCCACACGGGTTGCGTATGCATGCAAACGTACAGAATGGAAAGAGAAAGTAATGCACTGCTTGCTGTCAGATGGTGAAAAAGCACATACAGAGGCGATATTAAATCATAACTGTGACTCTGCACATGACACATCATGCACATTACCACAGTTATTTTCTAGAAAGGGGAGCACATCTCGCTTGGTCATTATCTGATTGCAGGAGAATATGTGTAGAGACAACAGCCGACTGAGTTTACACTCTGCAGATATTTCACGCTTTAAAAAGTGCTTTGATTTTTGTTCTAGTGGAGCGGCGCCCTATAACATGATCACTTCATGGTTCCGGGCACGCTGTCAGAACACTGTAACTCTGGCCCTTATCTGTTTATTTTTAGCTGCTTCTGCATGTAATGAGTGAAACTTGCCCCCACTGTTCAACAAATATCAGTCTGCAGGAGATCAAAATTTGGACAACATTAGGTGGTATTTGGATCAGAAGTTTATTTTTAGTGGCAGATTTTCATGAAAAACTGACTCTAAATGAATCAAGAACTTCTAAAGACTAAAAAGCTTAAAATAATTTAACAATGGAATAAAACTGACATATTTGCTGTTATTCTAGAAAAGAAGATTGCAATAGTAGAGGGGACTGATCTGATCTCATTATACCTAATGATAGTGTCATGATCAGGTTTTAGACATTTCTTCCTTTGATTAAAAGAGTAAGATCCTGTATTGCTGCAGGTTCTACTGCAACACATTTCTAGGTTTCAACTGTAACCTTACGTATATTTTTATAAAACACATTTGTTTCCAATTGCATTAATAGATGCATTTTGCAGATATAACCTGTTTAGACCCAAAGTTCAGACATACAGATGGAGCCTGTTATGGAAGCCCATTGTTAACCTGCTGCCGTAGGCTGGGTGCTCTAAAGGAAACTCTTTCATTTTTAGAGATATTTTATTTTGTATCAAAATAAAAATGAAACAAAAGATAGATCATTTTAATTTGCTTTTTTTTCTCCAAACATTTAGAGTGATGGGAATTCTTTACCTTGCAAGCAAGATGTTGCGAGTTTTGTTATTTCACAAAATCCCCCCAAAATACATGTTGCCAGAAGGCAATAGATGCATCAACCTTGAATACAGATATGTTTGAACCAATGAAATACAGTGACGTGTATGAGGACAACCAGAAAAGCAGGCTGAAGAAACACAAACATAGCGGGGCTTGTGGACGTACCTTCTGACTCCGCTATTAAGTCTATTTTAGCTGGAATATCCTTTATTTCTTTCTTTAAAAAATGAAAAAAATGACTTTGTACCTTTGCGGATAGGAACAATGTTTGGATTAGAGTCCTGCACGGGTCGAGTTTTACCAACCCGCAGCCGCCCGAACCCGTTAGGATGACTACCGAACCAGACCCGTCAGCCGCGGATATCTTCATTCAAATCCGAACCCAACCCGACTTGTTGATATTTAACCCGCAACCCGACCCGTTAACACATCAAGTAATAGGCTATAGTTTGCTGTGCTGCAGAACAGCGCCATTAACACTGCAGCAGACGTGTATGCACTGACTGTGGCCTTTTTGGAGGGAAGCCCACACTGCCGGCAGGGCTTTAAGCTANATGCACTGACTGTGGCCTTTTTGGAGGGAAGCCCACACTGCCGGCAGGGCTTTAAGCTACAACAAGGGTGATCCCAGTGCCTGATTAATATAACATTTCTGATGTCCATAACAACACACACGCATAAAAAAAAAAAAAATCACCAACTACCCGCCCGCACTAAAAAAATATCCGTCCGACCCCCGACCTGTTTATTTTTATTTATTTATTTTTCACCCGCAAAAGAGCATTTTAGCGGGTGACCCGTCGGGACCCGCGAGTACCCGACCCGTTGCAGGACTCTAGTTTGGATCTTCTTTCTGTCCGGATTTGTAAAGAGTTTTATTTATCAGTTAACTCCACTAGTTGTGAAACAAATCAAGAATGTGATATGTCATATGCTGCTACCGCTGCTGATAGGCTATCAGCTCAATATTGGAAGCAGGTGATTTGCCTAATCAGATGGGAGAATTGCACTCAACATCCCTCACTTTTGCAAACACTTTCCACAGGAGGCTTTCCAGGTGGATATGGTGCTGAATTTAAATTAAACTACAATGTGGTTTATGAAATTTTATTTATCAGACTAGCTTGACCACAACCCTGTAGATAATCTGTGGAGTAATGTCAAGATAACATTTAATGAACAATTAAAGCAACCTGAGTTTCCTAAACACCTTTTATATATAAATGTGACATGAGATGTTTTATCTAAGAAATTACATGTTTCAAAGTTAATAATGCATGTTACAGAATCACAGTTTTGGAGCAATGCAATCACAAACCACAGGTTTACAATATGGATCTTCAAATGTGATGAAGCTGTTACACTCCTTACCAGCTGGTGGCTGTAATGCAACTGAAAAGTCTTTGATATCAGCCTTTGAAACAAGACAAAGAAGGAAAAAAACAGAAACATCGATTGAATGTTCAACAAACGTTGAAAACAACATTTGAGCAAAGATATAACGCTAGATGCAGGATTCTGTTTACGTAATCATCCTCTGAACTGCAGTGGATAAACAACATTCAGGAGCATTACGGACACCAACTGGTAAGGACAGTAACGACTTCATTTGGCATGTAGATCTGCAGCTGGCCTTGTAGATTTGTGGTTTCTACGTGCATTGTTGCGTGTTAGAATTTGTAACTTATAAACTTGTATTCTCACAGATAAAGCATCTGATGCTACATGTATGAGTTGAAACAAAGAACAAATGTAGATCTTAGATTTATTCATATTCCACTAACTTTTATGCACATGCTATTATTGATAGTTATCTTACCCCCCCAAAAAAATGTTTTATCATAATTTTGTGGTGTTATTTTCTATAAAGACATCCAACAAGCCATCTAAAATCACTATATGACTGATATTTGCATATATATGATAGATATACCGGTATATGATAGATATTGAAATATACTACATTCTTGCAAACATAAAACTTTAAAAATATTTCACAAAATGTATTTTATCACAGTTAAGTAAGATTTCAAAATCAACCCCCACAATGCATTGAGTTCTGCTGCAATCGCCGCAAATTAAGGTTGCGGCACGTGTGCGGATATAATGACTGACGCCTCGTAATGAGCAGGCCATCATCAGCCAACCAGACGGGAGAAGCAGGGTTAGATCAGAAGAGTGTGGGGGTGGCTGGGTTCACAGGTCAGAGGTCAAGGTCTCCTCATGGGAGCAGGGTTTGGTTTAGATGGCAGGGGCAGCCCTAATATTAGGGGATGGGGTGACACAGGGGAATACAGGGGGGTACCCCAAAAGGGAATTGGCGTGTGTCGCAGCCAGCTGGGGTTAAGATATTATATAAAGGAATATTCATGCTCATTTCGGCTGTCAGAGAGAAACTGCCGCCAGATGGAAGACAGCTTGATTTATCTCCATTTGGTTGTTTGACCCTCTAACTGTGATGAGCTGCAAGGATATTACTTCAAATTCAGCACTGCACAACTTACAGGAAAATCAAAAACGCAGCTTTTAATAAAAGTAAAAACAAAACGTGAACGACCTCATCATTTATAAAGGCATTAGAGAGATCAGCAAAATATCTGTTTTTCTGATGTTCCCACTCCACAAACGTTTCCAAACAAGTGTTGAGCGTGCATGTACGTGCAGACGTTATCAAATGAGGACAGCTGCGTCGGCCATTTTAGCTGTGCATTTGTGTTTTTGTGTCTATCGGCACACGCCTGAGTTGCCCGTTCACTGACGCAGCATCAGCAAGCCCACAGCATAAATACTGCATGGCCTCAAAAAATAGAGAGGATGAAGGCACTGAGGGAAGAGGAAGTACAGGGGAGGAAAAGGGATCAGGAGGAAACAACAAGGAGGGTAGGAAAGCATAGGTTGTTAAGATGAAGGGTGGCTGGGAGGGGGTGGGGTGTTGAAGAAAGGGATGGAGGAGCAGGGAAGATGGGGGGAAAGGAGGACGAAGACCAGGAGGAGATAGTGACTAAGAGATAAAAGAGGAGTGGATGTGAGCGTGTTCGTGTGATGAGCGGATGGCCTGAGGGAGCGGCCGAGTCAGCGTGCCGCTCTGCGGATGTACCGAAGGGGCTCCGGGCCGTTTGCTTATTCACTCGCCCCTTTCACTCTGTTCGCTGCAAAGAGGACAAGGGTGGAGGGGGTGCAGGTGAACCCGACAAGGTGGGGGAGGATGGAAAATGTGCAAACATAATGAGAACAAAAAAACTGAGAACCAAAAAAGAAGAAAGCCAGGAAAAAAAGGGTGAGATACAAGACTATATGTGAAGCATTATAGAAGAGCAAAAGGGCAACAGAGAAAGGGAGAAGGGTTGCAACTCATGCAAAGATGCAATGACAGGATGACAGAGAGAAACTGTACAAAATGAACCATTTTCAGATGCTTATTCGCAAACTTTAAGAAAAACACTGAGGGAAACAGAACCTACATGCATCTAGATGTGAATTATTGCAGAGAAAATGTGTAGAAGTCCAAAAAAATATAAAGTAAGCCTATTAATCGGCCTTTTACTCACGTTTCTGTGCATGTGCATGAATAAGTTGGTTTAAGTGTAGCAATATACGTATGCTTTTCTAAATCAAATAATCTTTTATGCCATGATGACAAAAACTGGACTGATGTGACCCTTTGACACAAAAAAGCCACTTTGTTGAACATTTGTCTGTGCCTGAGAAGTGTGCATGAGCCCATGTGAAGGTACGCTGCTGAGGGCTTGTCAAAACAGACATAAGAAACTTATGATATGGAAGTGTGTAGAAGCGGGGAGTGGGGGTGGGGGTGTTTAGTGTCGGGTGGGGTGGGGGGGGTTTATGCAACATCCCAGGGAAGCCAGCGGATTGAGACTAGCGTTGCTGAATATGAAAAGAGGGCACACAGCAAAGGCTGCTGGGAGTTTCTGATTGGTTGCTAATGTTGCTATCCAGGCCGGGATTGGTGGAGCTGACGCAGACCGACATCACGTTGTCGGGACTAAACCCTTTTGAACTAAGGCAAAGCAGCAGAGGCACAGATATCAAAACACATATACCCACGCCCACGTGCACATGCATGCACACATTTGCAGCTACACATATAACATGCATCTAAATAAGTACCTATGCACAGTTTCAATCGCATGCCAACACTGATTATTAAATAAGCTTGGCCTCCGTGTTGATGCACATCAGGAGAAAACAGAATTCCTGATGCTCTTCAGCTTTTCCCCACATACCATCTCAACTGAATCTTCTCAGGTCAAAGCGGAAACTTCTTTAATTTCTTCATTCTCTTTTAAGCCCGGCTCTAAGGTGGACAGAATAAATTGGAGCTTAAGCATGCATGAAGGCACAGCCAGAGGGCCGCTTCCCACCACTCCACGCTACATTTGTCAAATCAGAAGAATTTCTACTGCACGTGAACCCCTGGATCTGAGAGCAGAGGAACGGCACGGATTCCTATTTAAGTCACGCATGAGGAGCTGAGCTTCTAGAAAAAATATTAGTACTTTTCGGAGTCTGTGGTGATTTTGCAATATGTCGGCTGGTTTTAACTGTGACCAACAAAACAGAATTAGCTGCCTGCTATTAATAAAACATGATATAAGACAGGGCAGTGTGATGTGTGAAATGTCTGCTTACTTTGGCCCCGCTGCCTCTGCCCCGTGGCATGTCAGCTCAACTCTGTCTGCGACTTTGCCTGTGGAAAGACGTGTCTCTTCCCTCGGCTACTGGGAACAGCGGACTAATCTCTTCTAATCAGGAGAATGTGGGTCTCAGATAAATGAAAAAAAAAAAAACTTTACATCTTCCCTGTCACTCGTCATAAACATACTAAACAACTGGTTAACTTACCGTAAATATGACGATGCAAAAAACACCCAAATGATTATTTCTATTTATTTCTGTAGTGCCTAGAAGATATCAGATCGCATGAACTTCTCTCATAATTGTCATAATTGAACCACAATGTGGTGTGAGAGACTAAGTTGAAGGAAAAAGATTGAGGGTTTTATAGTTTTTGTACAAAAAAAACACCTAAAAGGTGAGGCGAGCGTCTTATTTAACTCCCTCTGAGCGGTTTGGGTATGTTTCTACTAACTTCTCTCTCCTGAGACCAAACATCTTTACAGAAATGCTCTGGCTCATTTTAACCGGATGCAGAACGACTGAAAACATCAGGTTTGCCACAGATTTTCAGTTTGATTCAAATCTGGAATTTGACAGGGCCATTTTAACACAAAATTACGCTTTGATCTAAACAGGTGGTAGAGTTGAGATCAGTGCTGGTTTTTACAGGGAACTGTAACAGAATGATTGGACTGAAATGTTAAAAATCAGTGACCTCTGATCTAGTTTTGAATCTTTTCAGTTTAAACTGTGACAACCAACACTGATCTCTTGTATTCTATGCCCTGTATTCCTTCAATAACTGAAACAAAACAAGACGGCGGTAAGTCAGCTAAGAGCAACATATATGTCAGTGATGTGCAGACAGCCTGTAATAGACTCCATCGGACATTACTGCTGCAGCACAAAGAGGCATGTTTTAACTGTGACGTTTCGCTGTTAATTCCTTGGCAGCGGGAACCAAGGCTGGATGAAAATGGTGCTCCGTATTTACCACAAAAGGAAAAATAAACAGTAAAAAAAAAAAGACAATTCAATGAAAAATAGAGCGATGTGTTAAATCTCCCTCCAACCAGATCCACAGCGATGTCGTCAATCTCAAATTGGAAAATGAGAGCAAGTGTAAGGGTTTTGAAATGACCTAATTTTAATTCTGAATTAAAACAAAAATAAATAAGATCTTCTTTTAAAGCTGCCAGCAGAATTTCCTTTGCATCACTGGTCTCACCTGACCTATGTACCTTCTTTTATGTGTTTGCTGTGGTCCCAACATGGCTTGTGGAAAACTCTATGGATTTTTCGAACAACAGCTTTGTTCTTGCCAAGAATTAGAGTTCTGCTGCTGACACATTCTCCCGCCTGGGCTCTCTTGCTCCTCCTGACTTACCACTGGATGCTTCTCTGACTTGTAAAGCTGCTTTTCAGTAATGTTCTCTAAAATAAACCCTCTGAATCTGCACAGATAACATTATAAATATATAAATCTTGAAATCCACGCATCATTGTAGCTGAGTTTTACAGTCATGAACTGCTTTGTGGTGTTTTCTCATGAGAGCTTGAAGAAATAAATTGAATTTTGAGGTTGCAACATGATAAAATGTGCTAAAAGGTTTAAGAGACATGATTCCAAGGCGTTTCATGACAGGATCGGATCCGCGTCACCGCATGAGGCGCATGCTTCTCTTAAGGCTGAAGGTCGGTCCTATGAATCTTTGATCCGTCTCTCCTTGTCCCGCCCCTCCCTACATTCAATATGAGTGAGCAGAGTGCCACTTTGCTCGTTCCTGCCATCTCACACATGCACGCATGTATACACCCTCCATGTGTCCTCCTGGTGCATTAATGTTCTTACATCACCTCCTTCAGTGAGCACAGAAAACAAGAGAGCACCAGAGTCGAAGAGATGGAGAGATGGCTTTTAGTGGGGGATGGGTATGCTGTGCACGTGTGGGTGGCAAATATGTGGCAGGCTTCATAATAATGCAGCAATATGTATCATGAGTCAAACACTGAAATAAGGGAAAATATGCCTAAAAAGGTGAAGTTTTTTTACATCAGTTTGCCTCCTGGGACAAACAGACAAATCTAAGAGATTTGGATAAAAAAAAATTTGACTGATCCCTTTGACATCTTAGTATAATTTATTAACTAGCTTTTTTTTAAATAAAGTGCAGGCTGTGTAAATGCTAAGAAATACTTTAAAATTTTTTGCTTTAACGTGCACCACAGTGGCATGAACCACCATGGATGGCTGGGTCTCAGACACATTAACACTGTCTGGCATTGACTTACACCCATGAGACCTTCCCCCCCACCGCAACATGCACGAGCGCATGCCTGGGCATCATCCTTCCGCTCTAATACACTTTGTGCCCCCTTGGGATGAGTCCTTTTTGAGGGTGACTGGGGTTTGTTTGCCTGTGTGCTCCTACCTTGTGTAGGATCGTGGTTCTCCCAAAACTGTCTGAGGAGCTCCCCAAGGCTGATGTCTTGAGGGGAGAACACCACCCTCACCACCTCAGTGTGGCCTGTCAGACCTGAAAGGGAATTGATAATATGAATAGCTAAAAAAAATAAAGTGGTACTGATCTCAAACACAACTCAAACTACAATGTTCTCTTATCTTCAAGCATTGAATATATTTGATAAATGCAAAAAATTTAAGAAACGTTCAGGTTTAAAACCAGAAAGCAGAGACTAGGAGGATGCAGGGTGTATGGGTCAGTGAGTGCATGCACCACAGGTAGAAAACATTCAGGCTGAATCTACTATGAGCTGTGTTATTTCTCATGGCACCAGAGGAGAAACAGAGGGAGGTATATAGAGAGAGAGAACAAGAAGGAAAAGTAAAAGATGGAGCTTATGGTGGAGGTTGCCAAAAGCTCCCAGATACTCATTCCTGTTTGCAGCTGCCAGGATACTGAAGCTTCAGCGAGCTGCCTGCAGGCGTTTTCTAACTGAGGGCTGCTTTAGGTATCATATGTTTTCTACGTGAATCTGTGCATGTTTACAGCTGAATGGGTATTTTTACATTTCTTGACATAAACATATTTGATTAGTATACGAAGCATCAGTTCAAATCTTCTACTATTGTTCAGACCAGAGTAGATAATAAAACTCTATCACAATGCAGAATGATACAGTGCAGTTCCTATGAGATTGTTTAACCTACATACAAAACCAATTTCTGCATTGTTTATCTTCCATTTGCTAAGAACCCCGCAGGAAAAAAAAATCAATGACATGAAAATGAAAAAAATTAAGAAGACAATCTGCATATAATCGTCAAAAAAAAAGGTAAAACAGCTGCCTGCAAACAATTTAAATTTATTGGAAGTGTTAGTGCATTTTTGTACCGAAATAGCAGCATGTTAGCATGAAATAAAGCAACAAACTGCACAGGAGTGAGCTGATAACAGACTGTATAGCTGCAGAGACATCAACCATATCCGAAAGCAAAAAATTTTATTTGGTGAAAGAGCTGCTGTCAAGATCTTTTGAGGAAAAGGTGAGGGTGTGCCGACACTCTCGAAGCTTGTCGAACATGAAGGGGGGTGAAAGGCTGGGAAGCGACAGGGATCAGGACCACTAAAGCTGCCAGAGCTGCAGTGTTCTGTTAAAGGGCCATTCAACGCGTTAACAAATCAACAAATCAGCCTGTTCACCCTCTTCTCTTTTCACCTTAACTGCTCTCTTCCGCCAAAAATATGCAACACACCTCTGGACACAAATTAAAACCTGTAAAATCGACTTTGTTGAAACTGTTCTATTTTTTAAGGAAGGTGTAGAACTTTTACATCTTTTTCATATTCTGATTAAGTGGCCAGTTCATATATTCTGGCGTAGAGTAGCTCTCTAAAGTGTGTGTGAGGGGTGGGGGGCTGTTGAAGAAGTTGCAATTGCTTATGTTTATGACCCACCCACCCCTACAAAGTGTAAACTAAAAAAATGAAATGCTTCATATGCGATCAACCATCCTCTCCTGTCTCATGCTCATGTGAGCGTATCAGTCAGTGACTCAACAGCACTGCCTTGGTTTTCCTAGAAAGATTTTTTAACACTCGCTGTGATAAAGTGAACATTATTGAATTAGGTTTGAGCATTGATTGAATAGGAATATATTTATTTAAAAGGAATCTGCTTAATTTAATATGAATCGGTACTTCTATATCTATATTTTTGCAATAAACGGGATTTGTTTGTCGTTTAAAGTGGTTTAAATGGCGCCGGTGAGTTGTCACTATGGAAACATACAGAAAAGGAATTTGCTTATATATGCTTATATATATATGTAAACTGGTTCATGTTTTCACACCTAAAATATGTCTTAATTCAGTCAACTGGCGGCTCCAAAAACAAAAAAAGCTTCTATCACAGTTTATTTAATATCAAAGTCAGAAACTTCTTAATAACTGATACATTCCTTAACTCTATGTGTTATTTAGGAGTTTTAATGTGAACATTTTAATTAATGTAAATATTCACCTAATCAAAATGTGGTTAAAAAGGGATCAAGTTAAATTAACTCTGCAAAGATTAACTGGGAAATTTTCAGGCAGGCAGCTATGCAAATAAGCAGAGGGAAAAATGTGCCTGACAGAAAAATATCCAACCTCAAATGTATTTAGTAGTTTTAACATGTCAAAAGTGTACAGAAGTTTTTCTGTTTGTTTTTTTAGTTGCTCATCGACAGCTCCTGAGTCTGCCTCTTCGGCTGCTCACGCATGTCGCTTATAAAGCTGCAGTTTATGAAAAAATATATAGATTTATGAGGAGCAAAAGTTACTGTTAGCTTACTTAAATTACTTCCACATAAAGATCAACCAGATTCTTTTTTTAGTCTGTTCATTTAAGAATAGTGCAAACAATTTCAGCTGATGAATGCAGGAAAGCATCTCCCAAGTTTCTCTTCTGCCTTTACTCTTTATTTTTGTGAAATATTTTGTCTTTAGTTTATCTACTGTTCTGCAACAAAAAGATTAAATACATTCACATAATGCTGATAAAAAAGTTTTATTCCGATTTATTTATTTATTTATTTTCTCTGTTCAGTTGCTAAGCTAAGAAGGGTCGAAAAATATTTTCCTGAATATTAAAAAATGTTAATACCATAAACCTTTTCTGATCATTCATTATGTTTAATCTCATGCTGTTCTCAGCACTGGGAATTTAAATGCATCTTTATGCATAATTTGTGTAACTTCTTTTATACAACCAGTTTCTGTGTAATTAACACAGAGGTTCCATTTCTATCAGGCAGTGAATTGTCTTCCCAGCTGTAGATGTAAAATAGTCTACGGTGCCTCCAACATGTTTAACTGCTCAATGATTTTCAAAAAACAGTTAAAAACCTAGATGATATAAAACACTACAGTTAAGAGAAGGAACTTTGAACTCAGTGCAGAGTTCAGCTCTGGCCATGTGACGATACTTCCTGTGCAGTTTAAATATACTACAAACAGCCTTATCGTTGGCTCTATCATGTCACTCAGGTTCTTGGTAAAATCCTTTTTTTTCCAGCCACAGTTTTGCTTTCTGTATTACAAATATTTGGTGCATTAGACTGTGCTAGTCTTGTAAATTAGGTAAATTATTCTAATTTATAATAACAGCCCCTCCCTCTCTGACTGCACCTCAGCCTCCCCAGCTCCTGTCGGTCAGACCATCCATCTATCCCCTTGTCCTTCCTCTTCTTCCCCATCTATTCTGACAGTTCCATCAGCCCTCTCTTTCTGTCTGTCCTACCATGGCTGCTCTGACAGCTCCTCGGCCGCATGCAGTCGCAGTGTTCTGCTCCGTCATGGCCACTGGAGCGACACCTGCACGCTCAGCCGATGGACAGGACCAACACTTTTTTCTCCCTTCTTCCTCCCTTAGAAAGTTTTGTTTGTTTATTCCTTCACCTGCTGTATCACTTAGCTGCTGGTTTTTACTCATCCATCTCCACGTCTCTCCACAGATGACCGTCTTGTTTTTGAAAAGCTGGCTAAAGCGGCAACAGGGTTCTGCTACTGGTCTTCATGCACCCCATGTTGTTTCTGCACCTTGATTCCCTGCCTGTCTGCAGAGCAGACCCCCCTCAAAAAAGGTCCCAAACTAACAGCTTGAACAACACAAGTCGAACATCTTCATCTGCGGTAAATGTCCACTTCCTACATAAATCTATTTGATTTTTGGGATAACAAAGTAGGACATCTTTAACAATACATTTAAAAAAACGTAATCTGTTTCTGCAAATCACATTCTCTGGGAAAGAAGCCTGCGTATGGCGCCTTCAACACAGAAACCTCCGTTACTAAAAAAAACACCGCAATACAGCACAGCAGAGAGCAAAATCCTCACAAGTAGGTCATGTGGGGGTGGGGATGCTGGGGGGGTACAGCCCATCTGGAGCAGTGCATTTTGAGTAGTTGACTGCAGATGAAGGCAAGAACTGCGATGAGGGGGCTTTATTTAAAACAATCTTCCTCTGTATCCGTTTCCTTTTTCTTTAAATTGTCTTTAACCTTGACGTTCGCAGCATCAAATGTTCTGCCAACCTGTTTCCCTTCCTCGCAGGAAGGTAGAACGATCTGTTAACAGGAATCGCAGAGTGGGAGGTAATCGTAAGTGAAAAATGTGCAAAATAGAATACCTGTGCAGACTTCATTGTAGGTCGGGTTGGGTGTAAAGCCCCCGGCGAAGCCCACCTGGGTGGAGAAGACTCCTGGAAGCCGCCAGAACAGTTTCTCAGCTCCCCAGAAACAACCCATTCCTGCAAAGAGATGCATGCATAGTTAAGTCTTTCGCATTGTGTCAAACAGAGATCTTATTAATGCGGCAACAGATCTTCTTGCAGGGAAGTTTCAGATTTTAAATGCTGGTGATTGTGCCCCCTCACCAAACATGATGGTTTCCATGCCTTCTGGAAAAGGCTCCACAGTGGGATTCCCATTAACTGCATGCTTATCTGTAAGGCAAGACAGTGGAAAATATGGTATAAGATCACAATAATAAGGAAAACACAATACGTTTCATCATGCAAGTAAATTAGTTCGGATGCAGCTTGGAGTCGGCCTCACAGGCTTTCATTTAGTCACATCCTAACCCAGGCCATAGGATTGGAATCAGAGGCTTCTGTGCAGGATCACATTGAAGAAACTCACCATTGAGCTCCTCCCTGATTCTCCCTGCCGTCCTCTCTTTGGTATCTTTAACTTCTTATATTAAAGTGGTTGTCTTTAGTCTCTGTAGATGGCTGAAGCGCCCAGTCAAAGACGACACAGCTGGTTGTTCCCATTGAAACTCCTAACAACAGCTTAACGATGAAGCACAGCACGAAAGTATTCATACTCCTTAAGGTTGATTTTATTTTATTTTTTGCATAACAACCACAAACAGATTCATAAGATTGGTTTTGCAAAATTGTTGAGCTGGAAAGAAAATCATGTTCAGTTTGGATTTGTGTAATAAATAACATCTGGAATATGTGGATGCCTTTGCTCTGAGCCCCTCTTGATTCTGAGACTGCCTAAATGAAATCTAGTTTAACTATTAAATATTGAGTTTATCTAAAGTTGTTTGAGATCACTGAATGAATAACAATTAATAGATAAGTGGCAATTTTCTTAAAAAATTATTTTTTTTGTTTTTAATCAAGAAAGTCCTTTAATAACAGATTTAAGTTCAGTTTAGTTAAGTAATATTTTACAACATTTCATCCAAGGCCACTTTACAGAGACAGTTCAATCAAATCATAAAGACAGATCGGTTAAACTGTTTCAATCTAAGGAAACCCTGCTAATTTCTTTCAGTCATTCAAATTGTTATATTACCTATTAGATACTGATAGTAAAAAATAGCACATCATAATTCAACTGAAATATATATAAAAAATAATAATACTTGGTTTTGTAACCATCAAACTGATAAATATACATATACATTAATAAAAAAATAGACCAATAGAATTGAATATAGAATCAACCATGAACAGAAAGGTTAAAATCATAATTTTAGGAAAAAAACCATTAATTATAACAGAAATATTACTTTTATAATATTTTAAAGAGGGAATTGTGTTGTATTTGTATAATTTTTTTTAATTATTATCAACCTGTTAAATGTTTTTTTATTCTCTCTGCAAGTTTTTTTTTTTTACCTCACTCCAAAATCTAAAATCTGAAATAGAACAGTGCTTGTATAAAAAGGAGAAATCTCCTGTGGTAGCTACTTTTTTAACATGTTATTCTTGCTAAAAAAAGGTTAGCTGAATGTTTGCCACTCTAAAATAGTTTTATCAACTTGAATTAAGTCAAAAATGGCCCTTTGGATTGTGACGGTTGCAGAACCCGGGTCTAAGAGGTCATGATCACATAAACAGGTGTTTCATTTTTAATCTATTCAACCATTATTTGATAATAAATTGCTAATTTCTTTACCGAAATAATTCTCCTCTGCCGTTTCCCACAATCCATGTAGAGGATTAAAAAAACTTGTGCTGTGATGAGACTAAAACAGACTTGTAGGCCTACATATGAAATACGACATGGGGAGCAAATAAACACAGAAGCAAGGACAGGATGGTTAATCTGAGCTCTTGGGAGGAGGTTAAAAGCTAAATATAGCACAATCCTGGAGAGCCTGTTAGAAACGACAAAATATTTGAGGCTTTCATCTTTAAGCAGGACAATGACCCCAAGGCCGAGCAATGGAATAGCTTCAATCAAGGCATAGTCAAAGTTCATTTGGATAATTACCTTTGGAAGGCATTATTATGAAGCTGTAATCTAATGGACAGAAGACACGCATAATGGTGTCTCAGTTTCACCACTGTCAGGGTGGAAACAGCCAACAAGTGAAACAAAACAAAGAGCAGAAAGATTGCACTCCAGGGCCAACAGTGCAGCCTGAAATTAGAGTGCTAAAGAGCAAGTGTGTGTGTGTGTGTGTGTGTGTGTAGTCCTCAGATATGTCAGGAGGATTAAGGTTTAAGAAGACTGAGGTGACTTAGCGTGCAAATCTCCACTAAGCAAGACTGGTTTGTACTGCAACCACTAATAGTTGTCTCCAGATAAACAGGCCACAGCGTACACTAAGAGCTTAGCTATGTATCGGTAATGGATGCTTACTCCAAGTTCCATGAGGTGATCGCTTCCTGTCCGATTAAGTTGGGTTATGCGTGACACTGACCTGAACACTAACAATCACAAATCTGATGTGGACAGAATAGTCCATTTCCTATAGGGCTGGGATGATCCTTTACTGCAAGAACAGGCCAAAGACCATTAGCTCCCTGTGGTTTCCTTCAGACTTAAAGGAGATTATGATAAAGACGAACTGTATAGAAGCACTGAAAAGAAAATGTTTTCCCATGCTGGGACTCTAAAGATAAGGTCTTGTAAAGAAAAAGGGAAACAAGGGGATTCCGCAAGGCTTGAGCAGATAATACAGTTTTGTTGTATTGGGGTATTTTTTTATATTTTATGAAATAGTTTCGTTTCCTGTGCAGTAACAGACTGCAGGCACATAAAGGACTAAAATGTCACGGAGGCCTGGATGGCCCCAGGCAGCAGCTTCGTGGCCTCCTATTGAGCAGCAGTTCTTTTTTTTTTTTTTTTTTTTTAGAAGCAGGTTGTTTGGCGCTGCCAGGTCACGATCACAGGCACAGTCGGCTGCAGAATCAAAGCATTTCCATGTGACGGACATGTTAAATCCTCTAAGTCTCGTTAGATGGCTTAAAACAGAGGAAGAACACAAGAAATCTCTATCTTCTTCTACTATTCTCAACGTCTCCAAGCTCTTGCCCCCTGGAGTTGCCAAATGACTTTGAAAGGTAAAATGAGAGAGTGAGAGGGAGTTAAGTGTGAAATAAAAGAGTAGGAGAAGAAGAAAAAAAGAGTCGGAGGAGGAGGTACCTGTCTGCCAAAACAATAAGAGGAATAAATCGCCATTTAGAAGAAACAGATTCGAGATACAGTAAGGAAGTGAAAGACTCCCCTGGCTTTTAGAAAGCCAAACCTTCGGGCGTTTTATAAAAAAACAAGCAATAAAGAAATGATAAGTTAGCCAAGAACCTGTTGACATCACTTCCTCTCTCTTAAGCTCCCCTCCATCTTCACTTTTTCTCACACTACCTCACTTCACACGGTGTGCAATCTGCTGCACAACTGTTGGTGCACCGACTGCTGTACTAGGTTTTCTCCTATGGAGCAGCTGGCTGAGGTCCAGGTACCAGGTTAGTTTCTGTTATTGTGCTTGGTACAGCACACCTTCCCTTACATCAGACGAGCACCGACCTCCTTTTCTGCAATAATTACCCCATATGCATCAAGAAAAACACAGCTAAAGACCCTTACTACTCTGCCTTACTATGCCAGAAAAGACAAGAAAAGGAATTATTTAAAAACAGGCAGGGAGGGGGATGCCTGAGCTTACAAAAGAAGTTAACAGGCTGAAAATGTGGGAAGGGCTCATGAAAAGAATTTTTTTCCACTTTGAAAGGGATCCAGGCATAAGTTCTTTAGCACACCTTTGTTTTTGCAGATATCTGAAAAGGACAGATCACATTTTAAGCCATGTAAGGAATGAAGGAAAATCCTCCTGAGCCTTGCTGCAGTAGGCAGCTGGACCAGAACCAAAGCGTTGGACTGGAAGCCCTGCTCTTCTGTTTGAATTCAGGTGACTATTGTGCAGAGGCGCAACTGTCTGGTGCTCAGCGTATACCAAACAACAAGTGCTGATTCTTTTGTCTGATCTTTTAGCCTTTGAAACCTTTGGTCCTGTATTTCTCACCCATACGACTGAAGTCGAATCGCTGCTGCCTCTTCACACAGAGACACAGGAGAGGTACCATCCCAGCATGCCAGAACCTGGTGATGTTAGGTCGATTTCCAGACTGCTCTGTTTTTTTCATTCCAAAATTCCTCTCTTCTTCTTACTCTTCCCCTTTCCTCCCTCTTGCCATTCCTCTTTTTAGTTGCGCAGAGGTTGGCAGGGAGTCAGGCACGAGTCGTCAGAGGCTGATGCTTTATACTGCTGCCAACTACCCTCTGCTGGATGGTAGGAAGGGTATGGGCAAGAAAAGACGGGGGGAGGGGGGCAAGAGTGAAGGAAGACTGGAATTTGTTTTCATAGGACAAAAAAAAATGTAAATTAATGAATCAATTGGAGTGGCCAAGAAAACTTTGGGAAGCACTCAGACATATACTTACTGGCCTCTTTATTCGATACACCTTGCGTGTAATAGGCTCGACCCATTTTGCCATTAGAAATCCCTTAATTGTTAGTTGCATATTTCAGCAATGGTTCAGAAACATTCCTCAATATGTCCTCAATATTGAAATGACAGCAACACAAAGGTTTCTTAGCTCTATATCAATGATGCAAATCATCCATTCCTCCAAAAACCAAAAGGTGCTCCGTATGACAGGGATCTGGTGATTGTGGAGTCCACTGATTACAGTGAAGACAGCGTATTGTTCAAGTAGCCAGTTTTGTGAAAAGTAGCTTTAAGAGGATGATGGCTACGCTCTGGCCTTAAATAAGGCTCTGCGATTTTGCCAAGAATCAAAATTGTGATTTTCCTTTTAGGAAAATTGCGATCTCAATTCATTCTGACTTTCCTCTTCACTAACTGGCATATACTATATGTTTTGCTGCAGGAAATGTGCTTAATTCTTGTTCACATGCACAGATTTGCACATCAACTGCAACTCTCTCTTCCCTTCTGTGTGGTGGTAAACCCGCTTTTAGTGTATTACTGCCTCCTAAAGTGCTAACGTGAGGAACATAGTGTCCCTAATGTACCATTTAACCTAATACTCAGAGCTCTGTTTTTTGTAAATTTCATTTTTTAGAATTGCAAACATATTGCAAATAGGGGTGTGCAAAATAATCGTCATGACGATGCATTCTAATTTTTGTGATCTGCTGCATCGATTCTTGATGCCAAATCGATTCTTCATTAACAAAAAGGAATAAATAAAATACATGAATGGTTGGCACACATCAGCCAAAAACAAGTGGAAAACAACTTTCAGTCCAGTAGATGTTGCTGCGGATACTGCGACGAGTCATTCATAAACAAAACATGGAGACTGAGAAAATTCGCCCAGCTCTATCACATTCCAAGTCAGATGTTTGGATGCATTTTGGCTTTAAAAACAAAGAAGGTAAAAACTAAATTGATATGATGCATGTGATTTGCAAAAGGGGAAATGTCAAACATTTGAATATTTCCTTTTCATTGGTTTAAAGGACCAATGAGGCCATGTAAACAGCACTGTTATTTTAAATTTTATAAATCCTAAGCACTTTTTGTCAGTGTGTCTAATCCAGTAACAGTAATATTTGTGTCCGGTATTTGTTTTCATGGCAATACCTTCATAAGTTATTTCAATAAATAGGCTATGTATGAATTCAGGTGCGCTCAGTTATGTATCAATTGAAGACACTATCCATATCACACACAGCCAGTCAGCCACTGGTAATATCTGTATTTCTTACAGTGTTCAGTGAAAATAGCGCAATACATCGCAATATTTTAAGTATTGCGATGCATCGGAATAGAATCGCATCGTGGCATGTGAATCGTGATTCGGATCGAATCGTGACTTCTTTGGCAATACCCACCCCTAATTGCAAATAAAAATGATTGTCCAACCCTGATGTTAAATGCATGGGCACAGCAAGCCACAACGCTCAGGTTGTGGAGGCTATGAAGTTGAAATTAAGCTGAACTGGTACTAAGAACTTGCTGGCTCTCATTGGGGTCTTTTGTATTTTCATCCATATAACAGCAGCTCACTGAGTATTTTCTCTTTTTCATGCTACTATCAATAAACCATAAAGAGGGTTACACTCAAACCTCTTTTTGTCATTCCGATAATTAGTTGAAACTTCAGGAAATCATTTGCACCACATCTAGATCCCAAAGTCATTGAATAGCAGCCAGGTGACTTTGCTAATACTTGTATTAACCGATTGAACCATCAAATCAAATAAAGCGACTGCTGGGTATATTACTGCAACACATTCATCTAGTTTCTTAACCACTTCTGTCCAAAAGGTAACAGAAGTTCCAGCTGCAGATTGCTTTCTCACTACTTCCATTAGAAATTCATTAAACAAGACACCATAAGACTTCTCAAACAGGAAAACTACTTGATATTAAAAATCTATAACAAAAGAGTCCTGGCAAAGACAGCATCACAAAATGTAACCATTTTCATAAGAAAAAATATTTACATACAAAACAAACAGATGACTGTGTAATGTATTATGATATAAGCATTCCATATCAGTCCATATCATTCATTATTGAATGTTTTGCTAACCTATTTGAAATAAGGCCCATGAAAAAAGAAAAAATTCAAACTGTAGCCCTATTTAAGTTTAACCTCTAAAAGTAGGTCAGCCCTACCCACCTTATTAAGTTTGGCCATGAGAGGTTGAGATCAAGCTCTGAAAAAAAGGCAAAACATCTGCAAACAGATGTGCCTGGCTCTAATCCATGCAGTATTTTCTCTAAGAAATGTCCTAATAGATCATGTCATAAGGTTCTAAGACTTTTAAAGTTTATTCTAGGCAAAGGGAGCATCATACAAGGAAGTTGTTTTCCCATCTCAGAGAGTACTTTTGGAACTGAGTAAATAACACGTTTTGAGAACTAAGACTATAGGATTATAGAGCCACAAATTCTTCAGATCGAGGACGTTTGAGAAGTAAGGTGGAAGTAGACAAAGAACAGCCTCTTAAATAAGGAAGACCATCCAAGACATTTAGGTTGTGGTTGGTGAGGGAATAAAAATGGCCATCTTTATGATTATGCTTCATTAACACATTCATTTTATTGTGATGAATTTGTATATGTTATATTATATGATTTAGAGACTTCGTTGACTTCATAATGACTATGCAATGTAATGTGCCTATTTTTTTGTTATTCTAAGTTAAAATAATCTAATTACGCAATGAAACAGCAAGTGTGTGTCAAAGTGACTAATTTATCTTTATTTTAAGTCTTAAGTCCCCCTGAAAATGAGAACATCATCGTTGTTCGATGCTGTAGCGCACATATTGTTTACATTGTGACCAATGTAACTTGGGAGTACCAATATGGCGGACGGTGGCTTCACTTCAACCCCGTACTACCAACGGGCAATCAGCAATCCAGTGAATAAACAGAGACCTTATTGATTTAAATAATAAATCAGTGGACCTTATTGCCTTGTAAAAAAGACAAAGACGGAACTGGTTGGAGGATGATGGTGCCCACTAGAGTCATGGCTGAAATTTGGAAATATCTTCTGTTTACATCTGCTGCTGCCATGTTGTTTTCAGAGCTCATTCAAGAGGAGCATGTCATGCAAGTCAATGACTGGTTTTCTTGATAGAAATTTATAACCAATCTGACTGTATTGACTCTGTAAATTGCCTTAAGATGACGTGTGCTGTAATTTGGCGCTAAATAAAAACAATAGATTGAAATGAATTGAACATATTCAGATGTTTATATTTGTTATTGAATGGAAATACTGCAATCGCAAAACTTTGCATTTTAGAATTTAGCACAATATTGACATGGTTTTGTGCACATTTGCAATGGAAATAGTTACTGACTGCAGGTGAATTAGGGAATCAGGGGATTAGGAACAGCTTTAAGAGTGATCAAATGAGTAGACTGGGAGAAGATCTGGAAAAAATGAAAAAAAAAAAATACACAAAAAAACTGGTCAATCGAATAAATAATAAAGAACAAAGAACTTAACTAACAGGGCATCACCTCCCCAGGAAAAGTAAACAAATGGCATAAAGATGGGCATATGTAAAATTATGAGAACAGCAAATTAAAGTCAAAACTAAAAAGAGTTCACCATGAATTTCCCATTTCCATGCTTTCTTTCTTTTCACCACAATACCCATAAGATCAAGAATCTGAATTATCCCTAATTGAGTTATTACCACAGCACAGTCAGATCCTCCTCACTATCTGTCAACTCCTTATGAACTTGCCTTGACCTATTTGTGAGTTAATGTTTTCAGAATCAATGTCAGTAGAAAAAGGAAACCTGAACTTGAGGCAATAAACCAAAAAAAGAAATCAAACAGAGTTATACGGATACCTGTCTCCACTCAGGGCAAATCCTCTTTTTCTATTTAGCTTATGGTTGCTTATCTAATTGACAATCAGTTTGTCAATATGCTTTAGATTATTGTAAAAAGTGAATTAAAAACAGAAAGGGCATCCATTGAGAGCTGTGAAAAAATACTGCCAATATATCCTTTTCATGAATCTGATTTTAACAGTTAAGAGTGAAACATGTAGCAGAAATTGATTTCAGACAGCTCCCCCCTCCCCATCCTGTTAAGAAGAAATATTGGCAGTATATCCTGCACTGACTCAAAATAATAGCTTCTGTGCCCCTACCATGTAGCAGTCTGCCATTGGATCATTCTCGCCAAGGTCAGAGAATTCATCACAAAGACCACAGCGAGGGAGGCAATGCAGGGCAACGGGAAACCGAACCAGAGAGTAGGAGCTTCTTTAACCGGGCACCAGGACAACAGGCTCATTTGAAAACGACCGATGTTCATAACATAGAGGAATTACTACGGTGTCCACTCGCAGGCGTGCAAGGCCGGGACTGCACTGTGCACCTGTGGAGACACTCCTGCAATCATTTACGATTGCAAGGCCACCGTGGCAAACACAAATACTGAAGACAGAAAAAACTCAACCTCATCTAAACTGCCACCCCCATGGTGAACGGGGAGGAACAGACTTCTGCCATGCCGTGTCTCCGAGCTGCTTCGACAGACGGAGAGGCAACTTATGACGGGGTGGAGCCTTCATGCGCATAATGCCCAGATGGGCCCCTGGATACTGTGGTACCTCTTCCTCCTACGCACTCACGCCTAGCTCCCACAATGCACTGGTGACAAATGGAAGAACTCAGCTCAAATTATTTCCTGTTTCTTATTTGGAGCATAACTGCAGATTATGTTTCACAAGAGAAACACAAGCAAGTGAGTGAAAGCGTCACAGACTGTTCAGTGAAGTAATAAAACAGTTGACAGAGAAAACCAAACAAGCTTTTAACACCACTACAACTCACAGGTTTACTTACTGTCAGACTGCTTGAATCACTTAAAAAAAATGTTTAAAATCTTTGGAACACATGTTTCTTTAGCTCCCAAACTTAAGTTTGACTAATTACTGTTGATTCAGAGATGATTGGAGTGTTCCTGCTGAATATCACTGTGTACAAAATCTAAATGAAAGTATTTAAAGTGCCTTTAGTAATAATAGACTAGTTGGATTTTATGTTATTTAGCAGCAGCAGAGTAAAGAGGCCAGAATACAAATGGATAGCCAGTTTTGTTGGTTTTAGATTTCTATAAGCTTTTGAAAACCACCACCAAGTGTAAATAAATATAAAATATTTCATTATATGGGCCACAGTTAAATATATTGATTTCTTTTTGAGAGGTCAGTATAATTATTTCATGTTCCTGCAGTGAAGCACACCATGGATTAATTTAAACTGTCACCCATATATCAAAGTAAAGGAGGCGGGACCTGGAAAGCTTCCATTGAAAGTCTGCCGTCTGATTGGCTGCTTTATACTTTTTTTTTTTCTTTACCCTAAAGTTAATATAATCAATGAAAAAGATGGAAACAACTTCAAAAGCAGGTCAGAATGTATATACAGCCCATTGGGTGCATAATTCCAGCCTCAATATCCATAGTTTGGTCTGAAATAGATGCTAAATGATTTCATAATCCTTTTTCAAGTCTGAAGATTTGACCATAGCACTTTACAATGAATTCTCACACACACTAATGGTAGTAAGCTAAATTATGGCCACTGCAGCTCAGGAACAATGGCATTGAAGCCCCGATGGTTGGGGCTTGAACTGACAACCCTCTGGCTGCAAGGCAAACTCCTGCATCCAACGCCACTGTTGCTCCAGATTTGTATTAAATCTCATATGAGAGGCCCATATAATTAATCATATATATTTATAAAGATTATGTATCCAATTTCCATTTGTAATCATTCAAAGGCATATTTAATTAAAGAATTATTTGAGTAGGTACGTAATGTACTGTGGCACTCTTCACCCTCCACAGCTTTGTAGCAGTTTAAATTCCTGTTTATATTAGGGGTGGAACGGTTCACAAAATCCACGGTTCGGTTCGGTTCACGGTTTCGTGGTCACGGTTTTCAGTTCGGTTTGGTAAATGTTGATTGTTAGCCTGACATGTTGGTCATGTTGCTGTTAGCATAAACAAAACGTCTTGCACAATGCTTGCACACTGTTGCACTTTTATGCACAACTTTCTTTCCGCCGTCATCGTAGGTCACTCTAAATGCAAAGTGGTCCCATACAGCAGACCTATAAAGTGCTGCTGGCGCGTCTTCCAACTCCTGTTCTTTCCCACTCGCCATACCCACACAATTCTCCACAACAACTGATTTTTTTCTGCTACACCCAGCTAAGCTGCTTCGCTTCTTCTTCTTGTTTACTACAGGTGGTTGGCTTTGGTCGCAGTTCCGCCACCTTCTGCTCTGGAGTGTACACGCTTCGCCTATGAGAAAAAGGAGCAGCGCATGAACCGAAAGCAACACACGTGAATCGAACCGAGACAGTCGAACCGAACGGTTCGGACGGTTTACATAAACCATTCCATCCCTAGTGTATATGTAATCACATCCAAAATGACATATTGTGCACATCTCTTCCCACACTTTTTTTCATCCTCTATAAAACTTAACCTTACATGAGCATAGGGATGTTTTATTATATTTTACTTTTGTTCAAAGTGTTTTGAAAGGCTATGAAATGCACTATGAAAGTCATCTAGTATAATCAGTATTTCAGTTTAATAATTATTATTATTTCCTCCATCTACATAGCTTTGAACCTCATTCTTCTTTTATAGCCACTGTAAAACTGTCAGCAATCAGCTAATTATCATGGGTGGAACCAAATCATTTTGCTGCTTTAACATTTGTGCAGCAATCTTTGTAGTTTACTCGAAACACTCCCACATATTACACATACTAAAAATTATTATGCAATTAACCCCTCTTATCTGGAATCTTTGAATATCAGGCCAAAAGTGTGTTTGCATCCTAACTTTATTTTCTTAAGGATGGAAGACAGAGCAAAAACCACAAAGAAGCTGTCGCTGCATTCTGTTTCAGGTTAGTAGCCCAAATAACTTTAATGGTGGACAGCTTTATCAGCTAATATGTGTAAATCAGGATTTTATTTAAGAGGAACTGAGTGGTGTTAAATCTCTTAAGACCAAATTTACATACAGGTGCCCCGGATTTATTTTATATTTAAGGGCTCCAGAATATTTTCAAACCACGACTTAGTGACAGTTTCTGCCCCCTTTTCCAAGACAATGTCAACACTTAAGTTGTTTATGTGCAGGATTACTATGTTCTTGACTATGCAATAACAACTTAAAGGCCCAAAAAAATCTATTGCTTTTTTTACCCAGGTCTACCAAATTCACAATGAGAATATGAGCATAGAAAAATGTGCTCTGGGCGGATTTATAACCACTCTTTTACATGTGAAGGTTGTGTGATTTGGGGGGTTGGGGTAGGGGCATGAATCTTTTATCTGGGGAACACATAGCAACAAGATGTCATGTGGGAGGAAGGCAGCCTTGTACAAGTAATGATATTGTGATATTCTATAGAGGTAGTGATATGTTTTAGGAAATGGCCAAACCCAGTGCTGCTGCCTATTAGCAAGAAGGTTTCAGGTTTGGGTTTTGTCTGGGTTTTCTTTGGCACCTTTTTAGTGTTTAAAACATGTTTGGCTAATTTGCCTCTCAAAACTGTCCTTAACAAAGTACAGTGATTTTGTTGTTGTTTTAATTGTCTGTGTTTCAGTGGGATGGATGACTGGATGGATGGTTTTCTAGTAGGATGATTAAGGACAACCATTGCATCTTCCAAGGATCTACTTCCCCCATCTGGGTGCCAAATACAGCAGCCTACCTTCACGGAGGAGTCCTTGCCATAAGAGCTCAGGCAAATAAAGAATCAACAAACTACCGTGGTATTATGAGTGGTTTCACCTCATGATGTCATATTTACCTCTCATTTATATATATATAAATATTTGACTGAATGAGAGGTAAATATCACATCATATATACATGTGTGCAAATACATACATATACATATATATGCATGCATATAT
>NW_015150658.1:1086946-1095228 GCF_000732505.1 Cyprinodon variegatus
ATATATATATATATATATATATATATATATATATATATATATATATATATATATATATATATATATATATATACGTATATATTTTTATATAAAATTATAATACAGACAGAAAAATATTGTTATAGATGTTTTCTTGCATTATTTTGTACATCAGCTCTGCTGAAGTCGCAGTGTGTTTGTGTTTTTCCACGTTACGCAACAAGCTTTAAAAGTTCCAGCAGACTGGGCTCCAAAAAAAAAAAATCCTACACCACAATCTTATAAAGTTGTTATACTCTTTATTTACCTGCTACGACCATTCTCTCCTCCCTTCCCTTCAGAGCCCGCTCTCTGCTCGGCAGCACGGTCTTATCTGTCATTGTTTCAGCGGCGAGCAGCGACACGTACACCAGGAGCAGGCCAGCGCACTTTCTGAGAGTTTGTGGAAAGCAGCCCGACGGCGGAGCCTTCCGGGAAGCTTTCATAACGGCAGCAGTTAAAGGGTTACGTTAAACGGCAAGGACAGGAGGGAGCGGATAGCAGCCCAGACGACACCGGAAAAAAACCCGCCATCAATATGAATATTCATGGCACGTGGGCCACGTCGTGCGGTGCATATTAACTAGTCAAGGGGTTAATATGACTTTGGCACAAAAGCCTGCAGAGCAGCGTGTGCGGGAACGAAATTAAATTTAAATAAATATCCACTGCATTCAGCATGCAAATGAGCACTCACCAATTATACGGTCCCGTTTTGTGGGAGGTGCTTCTGGTGGAGCGGGTTCAAGTAAAGATGTATAGATGCTTTGGACCTTTGGTGACATGAAAATGTATGGAGCTGCTGAGCCCACTTCTAGTGGGCTATAAAAGTCCAAGATTTTTTTATCTCCAAAATTCAAACTTTTATTTTTCCTTTTATGTCTGAAATCAACAAGTTCCCCTCTCGCTGGCATCAAAATATTGAAGTCTGTATGGACTTTCCTACTTCTAATTCACTACCATTAAGAAATAAGTGTTAGACATATTTTTTAATATCCTTATTCAAACTCATCAAGAAGTCTTATTTTTTGTTAAGTGAATGAAGTTTATGTTTCTCTACATTCTTTTTGCAAAACATTCACTGCACAATTGATTCAATTCAGTTTATTTCTATAGTGCCAATTCACAACACAAGTCATCTCAAGGCACTTTATAGTTCACCAGATCATTCAGTCAAATTGATTCAAAGTTCTCTATCTTAGGAAAACCAGTTGATTGCATCGACTCATTGACTCTTCAACAATCCCTCACACTAAGCATGCTTGTAGCGACAGTGGAGAGGAAAAACTCCCTTTTAACAGGAAGAAACCTCCAGCAGAACCAGGCTCAGTGTGAGCGGCCATCTGCCGAGGGGACTGGGGTTCAAGGAGACAGAAGCAGAGATACAAAAAGCAATTGCAAAAGGCGGGCCCCATCCAGGAAACACACAGCCAGGCACACAAGCTCCGAGCTAACTCCCATGTCAGAGAATGAAGAGAGCACATCCAGCCAGTCATAGTCAGAGAAACAGGACTACACTGAGAAACAGACAGATCTCCAACATCTATAAATAAAGGTGTTGATGGCAGCAGCACAGCTGATATTTCTCTCCAGGATGGAGTCACAGCCAAACAGGAACAGATGAAAGAAGCACAGAGAGCATAATGTTAGAGATTGAACTAACAGATTCCGCAGATTGGGAGAATAGAGATAGAATGAAGCAGAATAATGAAAAAGGGGTCCCTATGTCCTCCAGAATTCTAAATCAATAGCAGCACAATAACCAGGATAACCTGAGCCACTCTAACTATAAGCTTTATCAAGGTGTCTGCCTCACGGACTAAAACTGGTAGTTGGTTCCACAGGTGAGGAGCCTGATAACTAAAAGATCTGCCTCCCATTCTACTTTTAGAAATTCTAGGAACCACTAGTAAACGTGCAGATTGAGAGCGAAATGCTCTGTTAGGACTATAAGGAACGATCATATCTCTGATATCAGATGGAGCTTGGCCATTTAAGGCTTTATATGTGAGAAGGAGGATTTTAAATTCTATTCTCGATTTAACAGGAAACCAATGAAAAGAAGCCAGGATAGGAGAGATATGATCTCTCTTTTTCTTTTTCTTTGCCAGAGTTCTGAAAAGATCAGCTGAAGGCTTTTAACTACAATTTGTGGACTTCCTGATAGTAAAGAATTACAATAGTCCAGTCTTGAAGCAACAAATACATGGACTAGTTTCTCGGCATCACCCCTGGACAGGAGATTTCTAATTTTAGCAATATTGCGCAGATAAAAGAAGGAAATTCTAGAAACCTCTTTGATATCCATTCAAATCAAGTGACCGACTAATCAGCTTCTTTTTCAAAGACTCTGGTCTGGAGCAAAAAGCTAATACTGTTTATATATCTGCAGATGATGGTTCATTGGAGTCTAGAATTTGCTGGAATAAGAGAAAACTGACAGATTTCTTATTGTACTTCTTTCTTTAAATGAAAAATAACTGGTGCAGAAATAAGATTTTATTTTATTTTTTATTTTGGGGGGAGGGGGTGGGGGGGGATAACATTTCATATAAAAAATGTTTTCAATTCATAACTCAAAAATCCCAGTGGAACTTGGATGTAAGGAGACATTCAGGTTAAATAACAAGAAATAAGCACATTTTAATAAAAACTAAATGCCCTTAATTTCATTTTGTAAATAAAAGTTAATGGAATGTGAGCTGCGTGTTAACAAATTTTGATTTGTGTTGCCAATATCAGTCTATTTTCTAATAGAATGTATTTTGGTTTTCATGCTTGCATAAATGTCCAATTAGGAAAAGCAGGGAAAATATATTTGATTACTTTTAAATGAAAACATTTAGTTCCTTCATTATCTGATTGTATATAAAGGTTTGTATTTTAAGGATTAGTGCCGGTTTGACTAATCTAAGTATTTTCAATCAAAGTACTGCAATTTTTAAAGAACTGGGAAATAGCACTATAACTCAGTAGAGAAGAGTTTAGTCAGAGAAACTAGAGCATTTTCTTATCAGCCACTCCTGGTACAGTAGGTGTTCCACACAGAATAATCCTTGGTTCTACACTTTTCTCCATCTAGATTACTCACATAGCAAACTGTAAATGTGTTTTTTGCATTTATTTATACACCGATAAACATTCCTTTACTCTATTGGTCCCTGCCCAGACATACAGTCATATTCAATAAAGTAGAGTATTACTCAACTTCAATGATTTCAGTAGCTCAATTCAGTAAGTGAAACACATTATATAGATGAATTACACACAGAGAAGTATTCAAGCCATATTTATTTTATGATCACAGACCGCCTGCAGAAATGAAGACATACTAAAATATTCCATTAAACAAAAAAAGTACATTACATATATATGAACATAATGAAAGTAAGTTTATTACCAACTTTGAAGATGTTATTTTAAAAGGCACTTTTAATCTGATAAATGAGTCTAATAGGGCAGCCTTTTTTTTTTATTACTGCAGGGTTTATAATATTTTTGTTTGCCTTCGGTTCAGATAGTTTTCATTATAGCCTTTTAGCCCATGTTCACCAAAGAGTCCCTGCCTTTTGCAAAAAGGCAGGGAAAAAAATCAAACAGTTATGGTTTCCTTTATTAATACATTTGCCACACCTGCAGGAAGCAACTCCTCTACATAAATCAAGTTGCACGTTCACAATCTTTCAGTTCATAGTGTTGAATTCTCCAGACTTTAAAGGTGGAAAAACAAGTAAAGTTGTACTTAAGTCAATAGCCACAAAAAATCTCAATATTATTTCTTCCTTTGTTATAAAGTTCTAGTTTTCACTAATTAGACTGAAAAATATCAGTGTTTGGTGGTGGAAGAACTTGAAAAACTTCAATGCCTGTTAAAGGCAAGTAGATTTATTGCACTCACTCTGCTTACAAATGATGTCTTTGATGTGATATCATTAATAATCATATAAAACTGAATCTCACTAAGTTAAATATACTAACAAAGTCTCTTAGAGCTACACTTCTCCATTGCTTTCAACTTGAATTGAAGGCCAAATGATAGGACAGTAATGACAGTAAAGGTTTGTCTGCGAGAACATAAAATATTCTCCCATGTTCTCTGATCCAGACAATGAAAACAAAACAAAAAAAGACGAGTACTCAGGGCATTGTTCCCACAGTCTGCAAGCCAAAATAACATCACACCATCCTACAATCCTTCCCTCTTACCTGTCTTCCTTTTCCCCTCTCTTATCTGCCAGGGAAATGAAGCTCAGTCACCTGTGGAGGAGCTGAATGCAGCACGGGGGGACTTTGCAATGCAAATGCCAGGTAATTACCCGAAAGCTAGGAGAGTGGAAGCACACAGATGAAAACAGAGCAGGCAGAGAGTAAAGAGCGGAAGGCAGAGGGAGAGATGAACCAAGCGCTAGGTTCACATGCCTGTTGATGCAGGATGATTGGGGTGTAGCTGTGTGTGGGGTGGGGGCGGAGTGGGGGGGTGTCAGAAGAGGAAAAAGGAAAAGAGAAGGATGAGGAAAAGACGGCTAAAGGGTTGTGAAGGAACTATATAAATACAGTAGACACAAGCTGTGTTTATTTACCCCCATTCTTGTCTGCATCTATACATGTTCTTTCCTCTTAAAAATAAATAAATATAGAATTGCCGCAAACTCTACAGAAATGTGATTTTGCAAAGATATCATTTAATTTAAAACAATGTCTGTGATCGATTGAATGTGGGAGCAGTTTGTGCTAGAAAGAATGTGTTTCTGCTTGAGTGCTTTTGTGCACATTTTATTATGGGTAGGCCTATGTGCAAACTTTCTAACAAGCATTTGTCTCTAAATGCATGCATGCCCTGGTCTCATGCATACATTTGTGTGCATAGCTGGTTTGTTGTCGCAGAGGATTTAGCAAGCATGCCAGCTTGCAGCTGTTTGATTGTCAGAGAGAGAATCCGCAGAGATGTGCAGATGCGATTATCAAAAAGATTATGAAATGACCTGGAATTAAACACTGCGGCAGACTTTAACAGGGTATCACTCCATGTTAAGCTCCATGTTTGATGGGAGGCAGTTGGTAAGCCAGGTCACAAACCTGGTATATGGAATTTTATTTGAGTTTTTTTTTTTTAATCACTTTATGAGGTAAACAATTACTTGTTTGCGAGGATATAAAGCATCTGTCAGATCAAAATGCCACTTTATACATGTTCTTATACATCAGATGTTTCTATCCACTCATCACGGGCACAAACTGAATTAAATGAGGACTTAAATAATTTATTTGAACCGTACTTGTTTAATGTTTTTAAAACTGAAAACAGATTAATTTAAAGCAAGTTAAGAATTTATTGAGACCATTTTTGACTCAGAATTATAAATACATGATCAAATAAGATAAACTAAAATTAATTGTAGTTAAAAGCATTTTAGCAAAAGGAATCCATACTCTTTCTGTAGGATTCAACACATTTCTGGCATTAGTCTTGTTAGATTTTTTTTGCTACTCTTGTTTTGTCCGGTTGTGTGGAGGCTTTTAGAGGACCCAAATGCAGAGACGGAAGCTTTAATAACTAATGGAGGCAACTGAAGCGTAAATCCAAAAATAACTGAACAAAGTACACAGGAACCAGAACAGAGGGGAACACATGAGTTAAAGAAGGAATGAAGAAAAACCATCACCGAATAACTGCAGAAGAGGGGTATGAATGCCAAACAAAACAAAGAATGAAGTAATCAACTGATTGGGAGCAGGTGTGGACAGAAGGATCTAGAAGGGAGCTAGCACAAGAGAACAACAGAGAATAAACAACAAATATATAAGAACTCAAATAAAACCACAAAACAACTAAAATGACACAAAATGGAAACGAAACCAATGACCTACAAAACACAGAATGACATAAATTAAAGTGTAACTGAAAATTAAAAAAGGAAACTTAAAAAAAAAAACAAAAGGTGCAGAATCATGACATGTTTTAAGAAATGACAGACCCAGCTAAATTGATTGACTCCATTTTTTCTAAACAGGTTTGAATTTGGATGTAGTTTTGAAATAATCTTTCTGTTAGATTACCGAAAGTGTTTTAAACTACAGAGTGGCAACACTCCCATAGAATGAATTGAATACATATGCTACTTTCAGACCACATGCTGCTGAAGCAGCAGAAAAAGCTGGTTTACATGCAAAGTCAATGGTTAACGTAGCATCAAAGGCTACGTTCAGGCCACAGCCTGAAGTGACCCAAATCCGATTTTTTTGCCCACATGCGACCTGGATCTGATATTTCCATGGGAGTCTGAACAACACAGATCCGATTTTTTCCAATCCGACCCAGGCCAATTGGCTATGTGGTCCTGAATCCGATAAAAATCTGATCTTTTCAAAAGCGACCTGTGTCTGAATGGCCAGGTCGCATTCATTCGACCTGAACATCATTAATACTTGACAAAGGTCACTATTCTGCGTATTGCTACACAGAAGCGGGAAAAAAAAAAAAATCACTATGATGGACGATGATGCGGAGAGTAGTAGTTTTTTTTAACCATCTTGAAAAGATTGAGGTTTTAAGGTTTGGAAAGTTCGCTAGATGCGCTCCCGCGCTACCATCCATGTTTACTCCCGTAAACATAGAGCACGCTGGCTTGCGTCCTCTACTGCGCATACGGGACACTTAAGTTGAATTAATGCAGTTCACACAGGAGATCACATACAAGTCGCATATATTTGGAAATTTGAACGGCAACGCAAAAAAATCAGATTTCACAAAAAAGAATCGGAATTGAGTATTAAGGCCTACAGTGTGAACGTAGCCAAAATGTCCTGCAGCGCGTTTTGAGCAGCAGGAGCAGCACATCTTGACTTATCTGAGAAGCTGAAGCAGCTCCACCTGAGCGTCTGAGCATCTGACGCGTGTTACTCGCTTCACAAGCAGCAGCTGCTGGAGCTGGAAAAATTAAACTTTTGCTACTCGACGTGCCACATCAACCAATCAGAGGAGCTAATTGATTGAATGATTTGAGCTGGCAGGGAGACAGACAGCACTGCTGATGCAGGGAGCTATTAACCCTTATCTGAAACAGTTTATTAACGCCTAAATTAACTTGAAACGTTGAAACCTGCCTGCAAAATAGGCTGCTTTTATTATTACTATGCCTTCAATTTGGATTATGTACATAAAAACCTCTAACATCTTCTTCCGGAAAACCCTCAAGAGGTGACCAGGCCAGAGGCAGCTGTTGAAGGGAATTTCCAGTGACAGCGGACAGCCAGTGTACTGGGGTTTCGTGCTGGTCCGACAGCGAAAAATATTTGAAGGCAGGATCGTTATCGTAATAACTGACTGCACAGATTAAGTTTTCAGGTAGACTTTCTCACTTAAAAATATATTAAAACTACTTTATACCCACTAATCACAGCAAATATAGCAAAGCCACTCTGTGCAATTGAACACAGGAGCAGCACCAGCATCAGACGCATCTGGACAATCTTTACTGGATGCGGTTCAGGAGTGTCAAAGATGCACTTGAGGTACGTCGGACCTTAATGTGTACAAACATCAAAAATGAAGCAGCAGGTGCTTTTTTGCTGCTTCCAGATCTTGCAGTCTGAACCTAGCATAAGTGTCATGTGGGTCATGGAGCTGAGAATGGTTACAAACAACAGCATCTCCAGCATTAGTTTATTTTCTATGTGTCTGTATATTTTCTCCAGTAAGTAGCTGAAACATATTTTTCCTTTGTGAAACATCAGCTTGACACCCCGTATCAAAATATAACAACAATATCTCCTGTCATTGAATAAAGTTAAGTAATTGCATAAACCAGCTATTTGTGTTGAAGTTGCAGCTAGCTAATTGTTTGCAGGGTGGTTGGTTTTTGTGTTTAAATGCGTCTGATTGGGTGTCTAAAAATAAGCTTAAAAAATTTGATGCACATATTTAAAATTTTAAGATAGTAATTTTCTAAAATATGGATTACTTATGGGCTTATGTGAATGACAGATAATGTGCACAGAAGGGAGGCAAAAGATTTTTATAATCGTGGTCTCCACAATCTTTTACCAATTTTATTTCCAGTAACTAAACTATTAGAAACTACTACAAAACATGTTTAACTTTTGTTCTGCAAGAGCCAAATGGTTATCTTCATTCAAATTATAGATGCTCTTACAGACCATACAGAACCAGGCTATAGATGCTTTGTCAGACGTTAGACAACATGTCACATGTAAACATAAATAATAATAGTGATGATATCATTGAAGAAAAATGTGATCGTGAA
>NW_015150658.1:1097019-1101466 GCF_000732505.1 Cyprinodon variegatus
GCCACTCGCGCAAAATTCCAGTTTGCGAGCGCAAATTACTGCACGCAAAATTGGATCTTGATAAATCCGGCCCACAGAGTACATACAATGAAATTAGGTAGATTAAATGGAAGGTTAGCCTGAACCGCTGGAACTGAGCTAAAGGCCGACTTGACCAGCATGTTTTTAAGCACCCATGTCACTGTCTATAGGGAATACTAACATCACCAAAGACTATGATTGTAGTGACTAAAGCTGCTTTCTGAATATAAAACCTGTTTTTTTTCCAATTAAACCGAAAAGGTGAGTCTGACCCACTGCTGGTAAGCTGCGTGGCCACTGTCCCCCTATGCTGTCCCCCACCACTGCATGTCTGATGACGTCATCATGCTGGGTAAGCGTTGATGATGTTGACAGTGCAACGGAAATCAGGGAAGTAAATAATGGATAACAACATATACTGGAGCCAGGGCATAGTCAGTATTCTTTATTATTTCGCTCTTTTATCTATAATGCTAGAGGGACAATCACAAACTAGCTGTGGATTTAGATGCGGCCGAGGCAGTGAGGAAGTGGGGACAAGTTTGTCCAACAATGGAGGGACATGATGGCGAAAAAGAGCGGGGATCCAGGTGCAAAAAGGGTCCCAGCATTCTCGCGCATGTCGGTCTTTGGGTTCATCATTCTGAGTCGTTTTACACAACAGCGGTCATACAAACAAAACAAGCGGGTAAGGTACCAAACAGGAAATACGCATACTGTAGAGAGGATGCAGACTTCACCAATCAGAGGCCTCCTGTCTGCGGCACTGTCTGCAGTCACATACAATTTTGGAGAGGTACAGCACGGTGTCTGCGGAGGGGGCGGAGGCACATTTGCATTCACAGTGACATACGCGCAGACGACCTAGTTTCTGAGTAAAAATCAGCCTAAAGGGTAGCAACTCTGAGCTTGTTTGGCTGTTGCAGTTTCTGTAACCTGTTACAAAGAAGAAAGACTACATCTAAATTAGTTTAGATGTAGACGTACCATGTCTTAATTTCAAATCAGCAGCTAGAAGGTTTAAACTTGAACACTGCTTGGTGTTCCAATGGAACATCAACAAAACCTACATCCACTCTGGTTTTGGAACATAAAGCTAAACTTACGTCTGTCCCTGACATAAACCCCATTTAAAATGAATGGACTATGGATAAAAACTGGGTGCATACTAAGGGTTTCATGATAAATAAAAACTGAATTGGTACGTACCAAAAGTGGCATAGGCTCGTTACACCACTTACAATTTCTAGAACAGCTCAGATCGCGTTCAACCTTGTTTATAGGTGTATCCTGTGAGAATACTCCAGTAAAATAGAGAACCTGTCATGTTGGGTTCAAAGGCCCTGAGATATGGACTGTAAGGTCCCCTGTATGACCAGTGTCAGAGCTTGGTCCGCACTGCCAGCAGTAATTCGTACTTGTTTCCAGTAAGAGTTGGACAAGTTTCCTCTTTGTCGCTGATTTTGTGTATAACATTTATGGACAAAGTTCTCAGACGCAGGCAAAGGGCAGAGGTGGCCTTTGGATTACATATCTGCTTTTTACAGATTACTTGGTCCTGTTGGCCTCATGAGGTCATGATCTAAAGCTTTCTCTGGAGCAGTTAACAGCTGGGTGTTAAGCAGCTGGGATGAGGATCATTACCTTCAAATCAGAGGTCATGGTCTTGAGCCAGAAGGGTGTACAGTGCCTCCTGGAGCAGGATATCTATAGGCTGATTGGTGTTGTGTCTTCATTGAAATGGGTGCTGTACCAGTCTGTCCTAGTGAAGAGAGCTGAGTCAAAAGGTAGAGTTCTAAGTTTACCGGTAAATCTACGTTCTTACCCCGATCTATGGTCATGAACTTTTGGTCGTGACTAAAAGACCAAGATTAGGAATACAAGTGAGTGAAATTTGTTTTTACCCCAGGATCTCTGGGCTCTCACTTAGAGGTAGGATGAGAAGTTCGACCATCCAGGAGGGATTCCGTGTGGAGGCGCTGCTTTCTCACATCAAGAGGAGCCAGTTGGGGTGGCATTGACATCTGGTAAGGATGCCTCCTGGACCGAACTGGACGGTGGAGCAATCTGAGCATGTTCCAGCAGGAAGAGACCCAGAGGAAGACCCAGGGAATGCTGGATACACTATGTTTCTCAGGTGGCCTGGAAACGCCTTGGGATTCGACTGCAGGAGATGGCACAATTTTCTAGTGAGAGGGAAGTCTGGGTCTCCCTACTTAGGCTGCTATATACCTATGACACAACCCTGAATTAGCGTAAAAAAAAAAATTCTAATTCAAGGCAGTTTATTCTTATAGCACCAATTCACAACGCATGTCATCTCAAGGCACATTACAAAGACAATTCATCAAATCGTACAGTCAAAAACTTGTTAAAGTTTTTTTATCAAAGAAAACCTAGCTAATTACTTTAAGCCCATTTTCCCTAATGTTCTGATAAGAGGCTCTGGGGTGGGATTCAATAGAACTTGGAGCTGTTGCAGTTTTTGACTATGTTCAGCTAACGCTTTACCGTGAGCCATTGTGACCTATTATGTAGCCATGTCAAATGTTGTCATCTGAGATAGTAGTAGTTTTCCAGTACTGCCTGCAGATGGCGTACACATCCATTTATATCTGCTCATGAAGTTCAGCGCAGCAATTCTATTTAGGCTAAAAAAGAACCATATTAACATCAGATTTTGGTCTTTTTCATATAAGCATACAACATGGCTATTCGCCTTTAAAGTCCAAGTTCCTTAAATTTTTTAGTTTGTTTCAATCAAGAGAAAGAAATAAAATATGGACAAACATAAAATGGATGGATGGATTATATATATATGCAGAAAAGAGAAGGTAATCCAAATAATTTAAAATAAAAATTAGCATGACTTTAATAATGTTCAAGAGTGGATGCAAGCTTCTGACCAATCCTGCACCTGTCATTAAATCTGACCAGAGGAGGGAGTTGTCATCCAGGCAACTACTTTGGCTGTTTAGTGTAATTGTGGCTTTTTTAAAGTCTCACTTTGCCTAATTAGAATAATAAATCAAACCGCCTCTGTGTTTTCAAAGGACCCTCTTTCCTCAATCCAAAGCAGATAGGACTGTGAAATGGTGAGAAGCTCAATTGCTCTGCTAAAGCAGTTAGAGGCAATTTTGAGCTCTCTGGGAGAATTCAGACTGGAGTTGGAAAAGCAAATTTGACAAAGTTTGATTCATATTCTGGCCTGTGCTTAACTTGACTTGACATAATTAGAATAGCTTAGTGGAGAATGGGAAGAGATGAGATGGAGGCTTGTTTGAATGAAGAGTGAGAGTTCACTGGACATTGCAGCCTTTCCAACAGGGTTTTGTACTTTCTAGCTTTTTCAGTTATCAGCCATATAGACTCTGTATACTGTATTGTCTGATTCAGTTATAGGGGTGGACTTTGTCTTTGTACAATGTATGAATTAAAACCAGGATGCAGAAAACAGTGACATGTTGAATATTTCAAACCTCTCTTTTACATACAACAACAAACAGAAGAATTTTTCATTTCTTGGACAAAGACAGAACATATTTACCAAATATACAATCACCAACAAAATTATGAACACATTAAATGCTTTCCCAACAAAAATTAGTTTATTGATTTAGAATTGTGAAGAGAAGAGTGGATGGAAACCTTGAAATGGTTTATCACTTTGTTGGAGGGAAATAGATCTAAAGTGCGCCGTCTAGAGTAAACTAAAGTACAGGGTTTAAAAGTTTCAGCTCATCATATGTAGATCCTAATAAGCTTTTAACCAGTGGCAATTTCTCATTGAGTACTAGGGGGGCTAAACCTCCTCTGTAAGTTTCGTAAAATTACTGGCTAAATATTCATTGTCAAACTTCATTGATATCATAAAAGGCATTAAATATGTGCTAAAATGTGCCTGATTCATAAGTATGTTGCGCATTCATCAGCCTTTTATTCCACTATCAGATGCAATCTTCCCTCCATGCTGGAGCAGCAGGACAGTTATGCTAAACCTCTTAGGGGGTCTATGGAGCAGGGGTGGGGCATAAAGCTAGCTGCTCAATGCTGATTGGCAAAGATACTCAAGGATTTCTGACTGACAATGGGCGGACAGCGAGGAGGTTTTCCTCATGAGTTGAGAGAGAAAAGTGATCATTCAGTCAGAGCAGCCATCTTGGGCTGAACTCTTTCCGTTATTTCTAGAGTTTATTATTTCCGAGCGCTTCACTACAGCTTCATGGGAGCACAGAAAAGCATGAAATAAAAAACAAGGAAAGGGATTCAAATATATTGAGATAGTTGCATGAAGTGAAATTTCTATTCAGTTAGGTTTAATTAAAATTCTATGTCTTATTAGGTCAATATACTGTCATGATCTGGCCTGTTTGCTCTCCCTTAATTAGTAATTCCTCTCACCTGCCGTTTTCCCTCCCTGCCTCAA